>NC_053390.1:795873738-796173738 GCF_905171765.1 Bufo bufo | reverse complement strand
GGCCATTTAGGCTTGTGGACAGAGAAGATTTCTGCAGCCTGACGGTGGTGGCTGTCCCTCGTTACTCAGTCCCCAGCCGCCACAATTTTTTCCGGTGTGCCGTCCCCGTCTTACACCAGCATGTGTACCATAACTTCACCTGTGCCCTGACGGGTGCTACTGACGCCAAGGATTGCGGGCCCTACTTCCATAAGGATTTCTGTCACCACCTACATTAGTGACTGCAACCCCCCCTTCTCCTCCTCCACCTCCTCCTCCATTTCCACCTCTGAATTCTCATCTAGCACCAGTCAGCCATCAGTCAGTAGCCGGAAGCAGTGTAGCACTATAGTGGGGAAGCGGCAACAGCCCCTTCTCAAACTAATATGCTTAGGTGACAAACAACACACTGCTGCAGAACTGTGGCAGGGTAGAAGGGACCAGACTGAGCTGTGGCTCTCACCACTCAACCTACAACCAGGCATGGTTGAGTCTGATAATGGCCGTAACTTGGTGGCGGCTTTGGAGCTCGGCAAGCTCACACACATACCATGCCTAGGCCATGTGTTCAACTTAGTGGTTCAGCAGTTTCTCAAAACCTACCCCAATTTGCCTGAGCTACTGGTGAAGGTGCACCGCGTGTGTGCCCATTTCTGAAAGTCATCTACAGCTGCCACCGGTCTGACAACGCTGCCGCAGCGCTTGCAGTTGCCAGCTCACCGACTGTTGTGCGACCTGATCACGTGCTGAAACTCCACATTCCACATTTTGGCCAGGCTTTGTGAGCAGCAGAGGGCAGTAGTGGAATACCTTCTGCAACATAGAAGTTGCCTTTTCAGTCAGCTTCCGCTCTTCACAAGCGACGAGTGGGCATGAATGCCTGACCTCCGTGAGGTTTTACACAACTTTGAGGAATCAACACAGATGGTGAGCGGCGATACCGCTATTATCAGCGTAACCATCCCACTTCTGTGTCTACTGACACACTTGCTGCTCACAATGAAGGCAAACGCTTTACATGTGGAAGAGGTGGAAATGGGGGGAGACATTACACAGGGTGATAGCCAGACCACCCTCAGTTTGTCGAATTGGATGATGATGAGGAGGAGGAGGAGGAGCTGGAGACAGTTTCCTCTGCTACAGAGGGTAGTACCCATAGCAGGTTTATTCCATCTGTTCGGCGTGGATGGGCCGAAGAGGAGGAAGAGGATGAGTGAGGAGACTGAGAGTCATCCTCCTGATGAGGACAGTGAAGTCTTGTCTGTTGGAACTCTGGCATACATAGCTGACTTTATGCTAGCCTGCCTTTCCCGTGACCCTCACTTTATACGCATTTTGGCCAACACCGATTACTGGTTGTTCACCTTTCTCGACCCCTGCTACAAAAATAACTTCTCATCTCTTATTCCTGTGTTGGAGAGGACTAGCAAAATGGTGCAATGCCAGAAGGTCCTTGTGGAAAAATCTCTCCAAAAATTTCCAGCTGACAACACTGGCGGCAGAGTATGTAGTTCCTTGGGCTACCGAGGAGGGGAGATGAGGGGAACACACAGCAGTTCCAACAGAGGCAGGGCAACACTCTCCAAGGCCTAGGACCCCGCCAGCACCCTGAGCCTGATGCGCAGCCTAGTGTCACAAGGAGGGAAAAGTTTTAAAAGATGCTGAAGGAGTACGTAGCAGAACGTGTCAACGTTCTCAGTGATCCCGCTTTGCTTTACAACTATTGGGTGTCCAAGCTGGACACATGGCACGAACTGGCGCTCTACACGTTGGAGGTGCTGGCCTGCCCTGCCGCCAGCGTTTTGTCAGAGCGGGTATTTAGTGTTACTGGGGGCATAATAACTGATAAGGCATCCGCATGTCAACTGAAAATGCTGACAGGTTGACTCTTATCAAAATGAACAAGGCCTGGATTTCCCCTGACTTCTCTACTCCACCAGAGGAAAGCGGCTGGACATAAAGGAACTTTAAATGTGGCTTTTAGGGTGTATTGAATACACTGTATTCCCATGCACCCCTTTCACCACAAAAAAGGGTATATGGTTCTTCCTTTTCTCGTCCTTCTCCTCCATCATATCAACATGCTTATTAGGCTGCCCTCACTCATAATGTTTTAGAGGGTTAGCTCAGCAGCAGACATTCACCCCTAATGTTTTAGATGGTCAGATCAGCAGCAGGCCCTCGTCCCTAATGGTTTAGAGTAGAGATGGGACGGGGGATTCCTCAAATCCACGAATCCCTCGATACTTGCTGGATTCGTGGGATTCGTGGACTCGAATCCCGACGTAATTTACCGGATACGAATCCGACAAATCCCGGTGGGGCCCAGACTGGTGGTGGCGGCGGCAGGGCACAGCAGAAGATGAGCGCTTCACTGCTGCGACAGGGGAGGGAGAGGCGTTTCCTTTCCCTTGTGTCGGCAGCCTATCAGAGGCCGGTGCAGGCGGCAAGATGACATCATCGCGCCGCCTGAGCCGTACAGCGCGGGACACAGGCCAGAAAAGGCCTGCATCGCAGCGGAGGTAAGTAAAAGTGTTTTTTTATTTTTTTATCTGTTACTGGCACATTGGCGAGGGGGAGAGGTGAGAGGCACTATGATACTACTGGCACATTGGGGGGGCACTATGATACTGGCACATTATGGGGGGAGATGGCACTATGATACTACTGGCACATTGGGGGGGAGGCACTATGATACTGGCACATTATGGGGGGAGATGGCACTGATACTACTGGCACATTGGGGGGAGGCACTATGATACTGGCACATTATGGGGGGAGATGGCACTATGATACTGGCACATTATGGGGGGAGATGGCACTATGATACTGGCACATTATGGAGGAAGGTGGCACTATAATACTGGCACATTATGGGGGAGATGGCACTATGATACTGGCACATTATGGGGGGAGGTGGAACTATAATACTGGCACATTATGGGGGGAGATGGCACTATGATACTGGCACATTGGGGGGAGATGGCACTATGATACTGGCACATTGGGGGGAGATGGCACTATGATACTGGCACATTATGGGGGGAGATGGCACTATAATACTGGCACATTGGGGGGGGGATGGCACTATGATACTAGCACATTGGGGGGGAGATGGCACTATGATACCGGCACATGAGGGGGAGGAGAGAGGCACTTCACACTTGATACTGGCACATGGGGGGGAGGAGAGAGGCACTTGATACTGGCACATGATTAGGGGGCATCTATGGGGACACTTACAGGCACATTATTGGGTGGCACTGTGGGGTCACTTCTTATTGGCACATTATTGGGGGGCACTATGGGGGCATCTACTAAGGCCACAAAGAAGGGGTATTTTATATGGGGGGCTCTGTGTGGTACTAGTATTATCAGGGGTAATATCTGTTTCTGCAGTATAGTATTGGGGAGTACAGCGGCACAGTATTGGAGGTGGTAGGATGATTTGTCCAGAAGATGCGAGGATGATGGAAAAGTAGTAAACTTCGATTTTTTTTTTTTTCAAAATGCAGAGACGAAAAATGGCTGAAAAATGGTGGTCTGGTCTGAAGGTCTGAAAGGAGAAGATGAGGAAAGAGAGCATCTACATAAAAGGAGACGTCACTGGATGTAAGAGGTATGTGGTGCTGTATTACCCTGTATGTTCTGTAGTGATAGGAGCAGGGGCGGAGGTTCAGACAAACTGACGCGGTCTGACTTTGTTTCTTAAACCGTTCACACAATTATGTACAGGATTCGTAGGATTCGAGATTCGAAAGATTCTATATATTCGAGAACCTTTTCGGATTTGGATTTGAAAAAAATTTGATTCGTCCCACCTCTAGTTTAGAGGGTCACCAGCAGGCCCTTGGTCCTAATGTATTTAAGGCTTACCAGCAGGCCATCAATCATCATTTTTCAAGGGTGTGTATGATGCCCTCCTTTATGTGTAATAAAGGGTGTATTGGAGTGCCGGTTCCTTGTAATTTTTGGCAGCCCTTTCACTTAGTGCATAGGCTTTATGAGTGTAGGAGTCCCACTACCTGAACAATTGTACCACAATGTGAATGAGGCCCTCCTTTATGTGATATACAGGTTGTATCGGAGTGCCTCTTCCTTGTAATTTTTGGCAGCACTTGCACTTTATATACAAGTAAATATACAGGAGGTACCTGGTTTAATGTTCTGGTTCTCCCATTGACTTCCATTGCGCTCGGGTGCTCTGTAGAGCTTTCAGATTTTCGGGTCGATTCCAGTCTAATACAGGACGGACTTTCTCTGGATCCATTCAAAAACTTGATAATGACAGCAGGTAGCCCAAAAACTGCACCTCGTGTACAGCAAAAACACACTTCTCTAATTTTGTGTACAAATTATAATCTCTTAGGATCTGTAACACCTTTCCTTTAACCTTTTTGCTACCAATGCCGTACGCATGTTCACAATAGCCAGCTGGTCTCTGCGGGTCTCTGCTATTGGTCCGCGACCATTAATAATGCCAATCATGGACATTACAGCCTTTAGATGCCGTGATCAATTGTGATCACGGCATCTAAAGGGTAAAAAACCTAGAAGCACGCACTTCCAGGTTAAGACCGGCATCCCTGTGTGACGATAGAGGATGCTGGTCATTAATTCTAATAGGCTGGGTCTCGCTGAAGAGATCCAGCATATTAAAGGTGCAGTTCCTATGTTGGCCGGCATAGAATATCAGCGATCCATGTATCACTATACCTCCTATGGGAGTATAGGAATATTCTATAAAAAACAAAGTAGTGGACTTTGAAGCCTACTAGAGGGGCTACAATCTTTTTTTAAAAATTGCAAAAAATTTGAAAATATAAACATTTTAATCACTCTCTTTTCCTTAGAATAAAAAAATACATACATAAATAATAAATAAAGCTTCATGGGTATCATCGCATCCAAAAACACCCGTACTATTAAAATATAAAGATATTTTTCCAATACAGTGAATGGTGTAACGGAAAAAAATATCAAAATGGACGATTCACAATTTTTTCATCGCTTCTCTTACACAAAAAAATTAAACAACTTATCCTGCAAAAAATAAGCCTTTATATGGATATGTGAATGGAAAAATAAAAAAAGTTATGGCTCTAGGAAGACAGTGAAGAAAAATGAAAAGGCAAAAACTAAAAAACCTCCGGTATCCTAAGGGATAAAGGTTATGTACACCTTCGGAGGCAGTTTTTTTCAATGATTGCATGTTACTCATTTTTTACTAAAAATCTTTTTTTTTCAATTGGCCATTATTAGAAATATTGAGCAGTTTTGTCACAAAGGGTTAACTGTTTAACTAGTTGTGTAACTGGTACTTTCACTTTATACTGGTCATCTAATAAGCCTTATCTCTAAACTACTAAGAGGTCATAAACACTTATTTAAGCCACAATCTTATCAGTAGAATAAGAACTGAGCTATAATGAGTGTTTATAATGTCAGATGTCAGAGAGCAGAGATAAGGAGACCACCTGCTCCTGGTGTGACGGAAAAGACAGAAATTCCAAAGGCTGCTACTAGAGCATGTCAGCTCTGTACAGAAAAAAGTACGCAATATTTCTAATAAAGACCAATTTAAAACATAATTTTAAGCTCAAAATGAGTACAATTCAATAGTTAAAAGCTCCCAAAGGTGTATATAGCCTTTAAGTAGTTTATTGGAAGCCTCTGAGAGACTTGGGATCTATTGTGTCAGCCGCCTGACTATGTATGAGTGAGAGTATGATGCAGATCTCAAATGTGGTCTGGTTTGTCCTGAGGTGGTATTGCTGTACATGTAGGCCTTTCCTTAGCCCTAATTTGGTTAATGATAAATAATAAATAATAATAATAATGTTTCCAATTGCTCATAAGTCCAATTTAATACAACATTGCTAAAGGCCAGTGAAACCCTTGACAGACTTTTATTCACTACTTGACCACTGGGTGGCTGCACATTGACACATTTAGGATAGACATCTCGTGACACAATATCACAAAATCATGTTGTTTTTGAAAAGCTGGTCATCTTGGAATCAGGACATATCCAGCCAAGGACAGAGGTGAGGATGGACATTGGACATACTGTATCTGTATGATGGAAGACTGAGTGAGATATTGTGCTCTATAATCCCTTGAGATGCTGTAGACCATAATAGATTGGATGCAACCCTCCTGCTATAGAGAACTGTGACCAGAGTCTTGTAAGCTGCAGTAGGATAGGTGACATTGAATTGGGGAGCAGTGGAAGTTAACTCTTTGTTTGCTTGGAAGAATGCCGCAAACAAATGGAACAGCGTAACACCATGCAAAATGGGCGCTGAAGCAGACTTTATGTTGCTGTAGGCCAAAGGTTTCTTAAGCAAATTCTATAATGTGTAGCTGATGTATGCCTTTCTGCCTATGTGAACAGCAGGTGCCCATTCTTGTTGTTATGCTCTGTGCAGACTATCTAAGAATTCTGCCTCCATTTTCCCTGGGTGCTCACACTGACTGCAATTTCTAATGGGCCCGCTATTATCAGACCTCCACTTCTTCTGTGATACACCTTCTGTGGTAAGCCCTTTCTCTCTCTCTGCAAAGTAGCTCTTGTGGAAAGCTGTCTCGCTCTCTTCGAAGCAGTTCTCCAAGAAGGTCTTCTCACCACATACAGTGTTTGCAGGAACTACTCTTCGCACACAGGTGCCTGAACAGGAACAGCTCTCCTCTGTTCCTCTGACTTGACGATCTGCACAGCTTGGGTTATGTGCTAATAGAGTCCTTAAACAGTTTTTGCTTGCATCTATAGGTTGCAGAGATGGACGTCTTCACACGTGCTGGGTTTCGGAAAATGGTGGGAGTCTGTGTGAAGTATGTAGCATCGCTTTGAGGGCTGAACTGAGATCTGACAATGAAAGCCAAACACATGTTAGATTTTCTATTGCTTTGTTTTCAATGTTTAAGAAATTGCACCACATTGTATGTCATTCAGTGCTGTAACCTCCAACAACTTACAGGGGTATGTGCAGTTGGGTTAGTAAAGTTTTTATGTTGTAGTTTTACTTTATCTGCCATTATTAGTAAGGGAATGATGTTACTTGATGCGGAGGTATATAAGACAGAGCAGCTTGTGTCCTCCTGACCTCAGGGAGATCATACATGACATGTTTGTACTTATAAAGAACTCAATATATGGAGAAACACATCGATGATGAAGATGATGATGATGAGAAGGGACTGGAAGATTATGTATAACTAATATATTTATAAAAATGAATTTAAGTATTATTTGGAGGCGGAGGTCCTGGAGTTTGTTAGATGCATGGTTGGCAGTGTAGCCCTTTTACTAAGTGTGTGTTGTACGATATATATGCCTGAGATAGCCAAACCTTAATTTATTGTGTCTAGAGCTATTTGGCATTTCTGTCGATTTTTAGATAATTTTTAGACATCAACTCGTTACAGAAAATTTGCATATTTCCTGTTCACCATCTCTGCTCTTGGGTGGGGTGGGGGGGATGGGGTATCTCCACCTTTGACTCCAGCTGTTATATAGGAGACACCGTCCAGGTGACATCTCTATAGTCTGTGGTCATCAGTCCAGGGAGATGAAGATGGGTTTACAGGGAGGTTTACTGTGTGTAATTCTATTTCTCATTCCTGGTGAGAGGTTCATGAGATGATGGTCAGGACAGTAGTAGAGATAACAGAAGACTATTGTTTTCCGTATTGTTCCTCAGGATTATGTAGACAGATAGTACTGACCCAATCTCAGCATGCCCACAACACAAATGTTTTTGACACAGTTTTCCAATATCCAGGTGCCTCTTTCGATGCTCATTTCTATAACTTTGGTTCACATCTCTGGGCAAGATATTTAATTTATGTATAGTCCTCGGCATTACACGGGTGCTAATTGCTAACAAGGAGAAGACACCAATATACTTTAACCCTTTGATGCAAATGGGCATCGCTGTACGTCCAAATTGTATGTAAGTTTCTGCAATCAGACATAGAGCTATGTCTGAACTGTTAACTGGGGCTGTGACACTATATAAAGTGTCACAGCCCTGGAGTCCGCAGAGACACTGGAGAAGTTGACAAGGCACCGATCAGACTGGCCTCTTGCCAGCGATCCCTCTGATTCTTTAGTCTGTACCACTATCTAGTCAGAGCCCAGAACAGTAAAACTGCTGTTTTCAGGCTCCAATCTCCAGTGTTTGTGATGGTGAAGATCAGAGCCTGAATGAAAGTAATGGCTGCCCCCTCTTAGTGCCTCCTCAGTTCCCACTTTTGGACCATCCCACCCTCAATGATCAAGATGACAGCGACTCAGTGACAGAAAGATGGAGCTCCCTCTCTTCCCCATAGGGCCGCCAATGGCAGCATTCTGATGGTTGCCATGGCAAACGGACACCTTACAAAGGCATCCAGGCTTGGCAAGTATCTCAGCCTGCCAAGCCCTGCAGGAGGCAGAGTCCTAATCAGGCTAAGGGCCAATGCACATTACCGTATTTTTCAGATCGGATGCGGACCCATTCATTTCAATTGGGCTGCAAAAGATGCGGAGAGCAACTGTGTGCTGTCCGAACTTACTTTCTGGATAGAACATTTCCTATTTTTGTCCTTTTCTTTGTGGACAAGAATAGGCATTTCTATCATGAGGAAGGACATTCTGTTCCGCAAAATCCAATTTGCGGTTTACAAAAATGGATATGGTTATGTGAATGGACTCTTAATGTCCGTGTAAAACTGACAGTGCAGTGCATTGCAATAGATTACTAATGCAGTGCACTGTAAAGTAGTCAGACCCAAGAACCATGTGTGAAAAGAAAGTGAAAAAAGATTTAAAAAAAGTAAAAAAAATGAATCAATAAATCAGATCCCCCTCATTTATAATTGTATAAAAAATAGAAAATATAACCAAGTGGGACTTGGTAAAAAAAAAAAGTGTGAAAAATAAAAGAATGTAAAAAAAAAATCTTTTTTTTTCCTATATGCCCTCTAGCACGGCATACGTAATGGATTAATCTATCAAATAATGACGTTACTCATCCCATGTGGTAAAACATAATGACAGAATACGGTAGCTGTTTATGTCACCTCATTTTCCCAAAAAATGGTATAAAAAGCGATTAAAAAGTCAATGCACAATACTTCAAAATGGTACGAATAAAAACTACAGACTGTTCCACAAAAAACAAGCCTTCAGACAGCTACATTGGCAGAAAAGTAAACATTTTATGGATGTTGGTATATAGCAATGCAAAATACAATTTAAAAGATTCCTGCCATGCTATGAAGGCTCATCTCAACAAAGTAGATGATCTTGAGAACCGTTCCCATCAGAACAACCTATGGGTCATTAGTGTGCCAAAATTGATTCCTCCACAAGACCTCCTGCCCCTATGTGAAAGTGACATACCAGCTGCACTAGGACTGCCGGATCACTGCAAAGTCGTGAGGGTACACTGTGTAGGCCTAGACCTACGTCCGGGAAAAGATTTCACCCTGAAGGCTCCCAGCAGGTTCTTTCAGCGGTCCACAGCAGGCTTTAGGGGTACTGTTTCCCCGCAAGCGTCTCTCAGCCCTCTAGCACGGCACCATGCCTCAGATCTCAAAACAGAGACACTGATTCTGAGCCCAGCTGCCTATTTAAGGACAGCCAGGTGCTGCCAAAACCCGGACCGGTGCTTAAACTCTGGTCCGGTATTTGATCTCACCTGGCTGGAAATTAGCCCAGCCGCCCATGTTGGGAGGAAAATACCTGCCTTCCCAAACAAAAACCCCTTGCTATGTCACACCAGTTATTATAGTCAAATATCTAGACTTTACCGATAAGGTGGCTATTCTCCGCTCCTTTAGAAGAAACCGTACAGCAGTCGACATTAAGGGCCTCAAGTTCCTCATCTCTGGGGATTACTCAGCAGAGGTGCACAGGTGACGGCAGGAATTCTCGGGCATATGCTCGAAACTCTATGAAATACATTTTCCGTCTGAGACACACAACGACAAAGGTATTACACTTTCTCAGAGGTATGTGACCATTCACATCTCTGCACAGCGCATTATTTGGCCTAACTTATGACTAGTGGATTGTGTACAAAAATTCTCCCCCAATGAATATTGCACTATGATTTCTCATGGCAAACTCTTCATAGCATCTTTACATGGTGGCGATCTTGCTTTGAAGATGTCCCTGGTCATTAGCAGACTTCAAACCAAAAGTAATATGGATCGGAAGGATTGTGTGTGACATCACTACAAGTATGGCAAGTAAGTAGGAACTAAAAGCTCTCCAATGCATTTCAGAGGTTAGCAGAGAAAATCCAGCAGCAGGTCCCTAAAATCTTCTCCTTTATTAGATCACGTTAAAAACATAACATCCAAGTAGCACCATCAGCCCCTACGCTTTTCAGACAGATGCTGATAGTCATGGCATAAAACAAAAACTGACATATGGTGGGTTAAAAAGGGAAAATAGATAAGATCATCTGCATTTTTTGGTTACACCCATTTGGGAGTTAACCCATTCTGTTAGCATAGCCTGTTAAACTATACTGAGACAAAAACAACCGATGCACATCCAGTAAATGCATCGCCAGTGTATATATGGTTTCATACTAATAAAAGCTGGGAGAAACCATATTCCCTATAGTGACTGCTAGAGATGAGCTAAGTTTTTTAAAATTATATTCGGCCGGTTTGCTGAAGTCCGACAAGAAATTTGATTGCTGTTGCACTTAGCGCGCTCCATACATGGCAGGTGCCAGCTGTATCATAAAGCAGACTCCCAGCCGCAATGACGGGGAACAGCGATCCCGCCGAACGCTGTCATTTAAACCCTCAGATGCTGTGATTAACAACGATCACAAGAGGATTTTATATGGCAAGACTAATTCAGAAGAGACTCACAGCATTCATGCTGCAATTTTTATTTTGGCCACCAGATGGCAAGCCAACATAAGAAATGAGCAATTCATAGTAATAAAGTCATTTTAAAAATACATGATGGTTTAAAATTAAAAATTAAAAAAACAGATTTTATAGCATCATATATGAACTTCAAAATCATTACAAAAAAATTGCAAAAATGTTAAAAAATACATAAAGAAAATAGTTTAAATCACCCCCCCTTTTTTCGTATAATAAAAAGATAAATGCCTAAATAACAAAAAATATAAACATCATGGGTATCACCGCTACTGAAAATGTC
Organism: Bufo bufo; assembly: GCF_905171765.1. Taxonomy (NCBI): domain Eukaryota; kingdom Metazoa; phylum Chordata; class Amphibia; order Anura; family Bufonidae; genus Bufo; species Bufo bufo. The sequence goes on along the minus strand of NC_053390.1, from coordinate 796,162,580 downwards.
CGTGCTATTTAAATATAAAAATATTTTTCAATGCGGCGAATGGCGTAAAGGAAAAAAGGGTCAAAATGGCCAATTTGCCAATTTTTTCATTGCTTCTCTTACCCCAATTTTTTTTTTAAAAGTGTGATCAAAAAGTCACACACTCCAAAATTGTATCAATAAAAAGTAAAGATTGTCCCGCAAAAAATTAGCTCCTATACAGCTCAGTAGACATAAATATAAAATATTATGGGGGTCAGAACAAAAAAACTTTTTTTTTTCACAGTTTAAATAAATTTTTACACTATTTAGACATAAAAAAAAAAACATACATATGGGGTATTGTTGTAATCATACTGTCTCAGAGAATAAAGGGCATGGGTCAGTTTTGCTGCAAACAAAACGCTGTGGGATCAAAACCTATGAAACGGTGGAGTTTTTTTTCCAATTCCACCCCATTTGGAATTTATTTTACTGCTTCCCACTACATTGTATGCCATAATTAAGGGCATTCGAAAGTACAGTACAACTTGTCTCGCAAAAAATAAGCCCTCAAACAGCTACGTGAAAGAAAATATAAAAAAAGTTATGGCTCAAGGAAGATAGGGAAGAAAAATGAAAAAAAAACAACAAAAAAAACACTCAGGTAGTGAAAGGGTTAAAGTTTAGCTAAAGCGTTACTCATTAAGTTGACGTAAATACTGATTTACTTTTGCTGTGAAAATAGAGGGCCTTAGGTGATCAATTAAAACATAATTTTTTCTGACGATGACTAGCTAGTTATGACGTCATGGAGTCTTAGGCTAGGTCTACATGACTTATTTGTCGCGCGACATTTTGTCGCACCAATGTCGCATGACAATTTTTATAATGATAGTCTATGGTGTCGCAATGCGACATGCTGCGACTGTGGCGCGACAGTCGCAGAAAAATCCATCTCAAATGGATTTTTTGCGACAGTCACAGTCACAGCATGTCGCAGTGCGACACCATAGACTATCATTATAAAAAAATTGCGCGACATTGGTGCAAAAAAATATTGTGCGACAAATGTGGTTGTGTAGACATAGCCTTAGGCTACATTCACACTAGCGTTTTAGTTTTCCGGTATTGAGATCCATCATAGTAGGGACTCAATACCGGAAGAAAAGCTTCAATTTTGTCCCCATTTATTGTCCATAGGGACAAAACTGAACTGAACAGAGCGGAGTGCTACAAAACGCATTCCGCTCCGTTTAGTTGCGGTCCCATACCGGAGAGCAAACCACAACAACGTGTTGTAGTTTGCTTTCCGTCCTGCGATATGGAGCAAGACGGATCCGGCATGATCTCCAATGCAAGTCAATGGGGACGGATCCGTTTTTTCTGCCACAATCTGCCTCAATAGAAAACGAATCCGTCCTCCATTGACTTTCAATGGAGTTCAGCACGGATCCGTCTTGGCAATGTTAAAGATAATACAACCGGATCCGTTTATAATGGATGCAGGTGGTTGTATTATCAGTAACGGAAGCGTTTTTGCTGAACCCTGCCGGATCCAGTAAAAACACTAGTGCGAAAGTAGCCTTAGTGACATATTTCTGTACTCCATAGCTTCTTTGAGATACTTGATTATTGGACACTTGTCAGCTTCTTTAGTTTATAGCAAACACACAAAGATAATGGAATCAGAGGACGATGGATCAAAGGTTAAAAATGCATAAGATATTCTCATATGTGTTAGAAAACTGTTAGCCAATTAACTGTCATGAAGTATAAAGAGGAGTAGAAGTTCCTTATGCATATTGATGTATGGAGGTTGTCACATAACAAGAACTTTTAACCAGTCAAGAATTGAAAAGTGTACAGAAGGTGTGACTATTCTTATGTATGGTAATGTTCTAATGTGGTCATAGAAATGAATATTAAAGAGGCTCTGTCACCAGGATCAACCCTATTAAACTAGACATACTGGCTGGTAGGGCTCATCACGCTGATTAAAACTATACCTTTCTTTTATCCGTATGCTAAATAGCTGCAGAGATAGATGTGTTTTAATCCTACGCAAATTAGAATTTTGAGTATCGGGGGCGGGGTTGAATATTCTGAGCACTGCCGAGCCACACCCCCTGTGCTCTGCACAAGCCCCATTCCCTTGATTGACAGGGATACACATCAGGCTGAGGACAGAGCTGTGTCCAAGCAGGATCATATCCCTATTTACTATAATATTAGAAAATTGCAGCACACAGCTTTCTATATCTGCAGTTAAATTAAGTTTTATTGGTATTTCATCATATGGTAATCATGATCCAGTGCAATTAATAATAATCCAGCGCCACCCTCGACAGGAAGTCATACCCAGATCATAGACCGCTGAAGAAGGCCTTGACGGGCCGAAACGTCCGGTCGCCATATCTATCGTACATGACTACCCTATACATCCTGAAATTGCACTGGATCATGATTACCATATGATGGAATACCAATAAAACCTCATTTAACTGCAGATAAAGAAAGCTGTGTGCTGCAATTTTCGACTCACAAGTCCTTGCTGGCACCAGCAACAATGGTGTGCGGTACTCCACTTCAACCAGATCACTATGTTCTATAGCTTCACCACACTAAGATCTGCTCAGAAAGCTAATCTACATATTACAGCTTTTTTCCCACACAATATATAATCATACAGACACCAGTAATGTATTTTATGGGGGATTCAATCAGCACAACCCTATATGTAGGTGCACATTGCTATGGCGAAATACATATACAAAAAAAAAGACACAAATGCAATGGCACTCTGCAACCAGCATTCTGCCCTGCCTCTATGCTGGATGAGGCATTGGTGTACATTTTGGCCAAAGCGTAATAAGCCACTCACCACGTCAAGGTCGCCTCTATGGAGTGGTCCCTAACACTAGTACCTACCTGTTTGTGGGCCAATGTATTTTAGTTTATAAGCATAGGAAAAACATACATTTTTGTGTGGTAATGTTATAGCTTGGTGGTTAAATGTGAAAAATGTTTTCATCAGATATTTTTTTTTCTCCCACATTTATCCCATAAGCAAAGTCTATTTCCATAGCATCATCACGACGGCATACAAGGAGATTGACCCCTGACCTCTGTAGGGGCAGGAACAGAGAAAGGTTAAATACCCCCCTCCCACCACCAACACCAGTGTTTCCTGTCCCTACAGAGGACAGGGCAGAGAAAGGTCTCCCTGTATGCAGGGAGATGAAGCTAAGGATTTGATTCTTCTTTTTTTCTTTTTCGATTTACCTTGGAAAATCGCCGGCATCTTGCAGGCGCCCCCCTGTGGGGTATTGTCTCGTCCCGGTTAATCCGGGGCCTGTTCCCTCAGCGTCGACTCCCTCCTGGCATACTGAGGCTTCAGCTGGGTTGCTCGCCGGCATAATTATGACGTCACGGCCGGCGTCCCGGAAGTGACGTGGCGTTCGGCGTCGGACCCGGCTTAAGGCCGAGGCCTGAACTCTAGTAGATGCTTCTGAGGATCAGTTCCCACAGCTAGCGGAGCCCTTACCTTTCGGGAAAAGGACGAAGCATCCGACTACAATGTCTGGGACAGAGCGGTCCCCTAGAGAGCCTGAACCGACACTGCCTCCATCCGTGAGTCCCCTTCGGGGGTATTATTGTTGGTCAGGGAGTCTATTGATCCTCCTCTCCTGCTGTAAGAAAAAGGTAGGGGGGAAGAGTTTGTTCTCCCAGTTTAGCTGTGGGTCTTAGCTCTCTTCTTGGTACAAGGAGCTCTCCTCAGCCCCCCCTCCCCCCTCCCCTCTTTTTTTAGTTGTCTATTCCCTTATAGCTGCCTTCTCCTTCCCTATAGGTGTCTAAAGAAACCCCAAAAAAGATCAAGAGATCCCTCAAATGTATCTCCTGTAGTGGCAGACTTCTTGACAACTATCCCAAGAAACTGTGCAAGAATTGTATATCAAATATTGTACGGGACGAAGCACCCTCTCTAAAGGAGGAATTAAAATCTATGATACAGGAGGAGATCCGTTCATCTTTAGCCCACCTATCTACTAATCTCCCTGATTTGCCGCAACCTAAGAGAAAGCGGGTTAGATCACCGTCCCCTTCTGACTTTGAGGCTATAGCGGACGAGAGCGTCCACTCCGCCATTTCATGGGAAGAGGGGGAAAGAGTCTCGGATTCGGACTCAGTAGATAGTGGTCGTAGATACTATTTTTCTACTGAGGATATGTCCGACCTATTAAGAACGGTCAGGTCTACTATGGGAGTGGAGGAGGTATAACGTACCCATTCTGTACAAGAAGAAATGTTTGGGGGATTGAGAGTTAAAAAAAACTTGTGTGTTTCCTATAAACAAGAGTATTAAAGATATGGTCCTTGATGAATGGGAAGACCCGGAAAGACGACTGGGAGTCTCGGCTTCGTTTAAAAATAGATTGCTATTTGATCCTGAGGAGTCCAAAATTTTCAATGAGATCCCGAAAATTGATGTTCAAGTTGCTAAAGTGAACAAAAAAACATCCCTTCCATTTGAGGATGCCTCCCAACTCAAGGATTCTATGGATCGTAAAGTTGACAGTCTTCTCAGAAAGTCTTGGGAGGCTGCCATGTTTAATATTAAAACCAATATTGCGGCTACCTCAGTCGCTAGATCCATGTATCTCTGGTTGGGAGAATTAGAAGCCCATATAAAAGATAAAACATCTAGCGAAGAAATCCTCAATTCTCTCCCTCTTTTAAAATCTGCCACGGCCTTCCTGGCGGATGCCTCGGCCGAGTCGGTCCGATTCTCCGCCAGAGATGCGGCACTTTCCAATTCGGCCAGACGTCTAAATTGAAACTCTGCTCTATGCCCTTTTCTGGAGAATATGTTTTCGGCCCGGTCCTAGATAAGATTTTAGAGAAGGCCGCGGACAAAAAGAAGGGGTTTCCGGAAGATTGTCCCTTCAGGCGCCGATTTCCCTTGCGCTCCTCCTCAAATCAAGAGAAGAGCTACAGGGGGAAAGGGAAATCGGGGCGCTGGAGTTATCCAAAAGGGGGAAAAGGAAGAGGCCAATCCTCCTCCCACCAGAAATCCTCCGATAGGCAATGATGCCGGAGTGGGGGGAAGACTCTCAGAATTTCTGGGGACATGGGAATCTATTTCCCAAAATCCCTGGATCTCCAAAGTAGTCGGTACAGGCTATCAAATAGAGTGGTCTTCAAAATCCCCAAACAAATTTTCACTGACATGGTTCCAAACCAACCTTTGGCAAGGAGTCCAGAAACTTCATCAGATGAATGTAATCTCCCCAGTTCCACCTCCAGAAAGAGGCAGGGGTTACTATTCAACATTATTTCGAATCAAGAAAAAAGAAGGCACATTTCGAACTATCATAAACCTGAATCCATTAAGCAAGTTTATTCTTTATCAAAAATTCAGGATGGAAACCCTGGCATCCACAATTCCACTTTTAAGCAAAGACGTCTTCATGTGTACAATAGACCTGCGAGACGCTTACTACCACATTCCCATTCACACCGATTCACAGAGTTTTCTCCGATTTGCGATCCAGGATATATCAGGGAAAATTCATCACTACCAGTTCAGAGCCCTTCCCTTTGGGATTTCATCAGCCCCGAGAATATTTACCACGGTAGTGGTAGAGATGGTCGCCTTCGTCCGGAGGAAGGGACTTATGGTAATTCCCTACTTGGACGACTTTCTTCTGATCAGCAAAGACTTCAATCAAATCAACTCAAATCTGAGATATTTTCTCTCTATCCTAAATGACCTCGGGTGGATTGTGAACGAAGAAAAGTCTGTCCTCACCCCCTCGAGGAAAGTTCGATTTCTAGGCATGATTCTGGACTCCCGAAAGCAAGCGGTATTCCTACCCCTAGACAAAATATTGATTCTTCAACAAAAAATCAAATCCTTTCAGAGAAGAAGATCTTTCTCCATCAGAGAGGCGATGAGTATGCTAGGTCTGTTAACATCCTGTATTCCGGCAGTTCCCTGATGTCAAATTCACTTCAGACCTCTTCAGTCCTGGATCCTGAGAGTCTGGAACAGGTGCCAATCCTCTCTAGATCGTCAAGTGATCCCACCAACCCGGATACTGCAGACTCTAAATTGGTGGAAAAACCACGAAAACTTATCCCGGGGAACTCCCTGGCAGAAAACTTTCCTATTACAAGTAGTAACAGACGCAAGTCTGTCCGGCTGGGGCGCAAAGGTGGGGGATCATCTATTTCAAGGCACTTGGCCACAATCAATCAGATCCCAGTCGTCAAATTTCAGGGAACTGAAAGCAGTCTGGGAAGCATTGAAGGTAGCAGAGAGAATGCTGTGTCATCATCACATAAAAGTGCTATCAGACAACACTACGGCTATTGCCTACCTTTCCCATCAAGGGGGAACACGGTCAACAACCCTTCAAGCACTGACAACGAAAATCTTTTCATGGGCGGAGCAGAAGGTGGCCTCTATATCTGCAGTTCATCTGAAAGGAACACTGAATCGGGAAGCGGATTTTCTCAGCCGCCACAGGATCGATCATACGGAATGGTCCCTAAGCCCAGAAACATTCAGGTTAGTGGTAGGAAAGTGGGGGATGCCCGACGTGGACCTTTTTACCACCAGGGCAAACTCAAAGGTGGAGACATTATGTTCTTTAAACCCCAGGGACTGACCTCATGCATTGGACGCCTTCGCCATCCGTTGCATTGGAATCTGTGCTATGCCTTCCCTCCACTTCCCTTAATTCCGAAGGTGATACAAAAAATTTGCCAGGGCAAGGTCATGGTAATTGTGATCGCTCCACTATGGCCAAGAGAAGTTGGTTTACATCTCTCCAGAAATACTCCCTCCAGGATCCTTGACCCCTTCCTATGCGGGGGGATCTACTCCAGCAGGGTCCAGTTCTGCACCCAAACCCGCAGTTTTAAGAATTAGCAGCATGGATCCTGAGTCCCAAACCCTGAGACTTCAGTGCCTGTCGGATAAAGTCATTACTACCTTGAAAGCCTCCAGAAAGAATATAACTTCAGCAATCTACCTTAAAATCTGGAAGCGCTTCTGTTCCTGGAGTGGTGACAAGTCTCCACATTTGCATAGACCCAACATTCAAAGAATTCTGGATTTCCTACAACAGGGTCTTGACCTGGGGCTTAGACCCTCTACCCTGAAGGTCCAAATCTCAGCCCTAAGTTGTTTTTTTGACCAAGATTTAGCTAGTCATCGTTGGATCAAAAGATTCATTAGGGCAGCTACCAGACTCCGCCCAACAATCACCTCCCGTGTCCCTTCCTGGGATTTGAATATCGTTTTTACGGGTCTCACTCTACCACCTTTTGAGCCCATTTCCAATTGTTCAATAAAATTATTGTCCCTAAAGACTGCTTTCCTAATTGCAATAGCTTCGGCCCGCAGACTAGGCGAGTTGCAAGCTCTATCGGTCAGGGAACCCTACCTCTGCGTTCTAGATGATAGAATCATTCTCTGACTGGACCCGGGTTTCCTCCCTAAAGTTGTATCCAGTTTTCATCAGAGCCAGGAAATTACCCTACCTTCCTTTTGTCAACACCCCTCTAATGACAAAGAATCCACCTTCCACTCTCTGGACATTAGAAGGGCAGTCCTAAACTATATTGCTGTGACTGAAAAGTTTAGAAAATCCGACAACTTGCTAGTTCTCTTTGGAGGAAGGTTTAAGGGCCAAAAAGCCTCCCGGTTCTCTATAGCTAGATGGCTCAAAGAAACTATTTGTCTATGTTACCAAATACAAAATCTTCCGTGTCCAGTCAACATTATGGAGAGAGATGGGGCTTCTCTGGAAGAAATCTGTCATGCTGCCACTTGGTCTAGCATTAATACGTTTATAAAGCACTACCGCCTGGATCTATGAGATCATCACGACGGCACGTTATTCCCTCCCTATTGTTCAAAATTTTTACTTTGGAGGGTCTCCAGAAGGTATGAAGCAATACCTTTTTTCACTGTTTGTCACCACCGGGTTACTCTGTGTGATTTTGGAAACACTGGTGTTGGTGGTGGGAGGGGGGTATTTAACCTTTCTCTGTTCCTGCCCCTACAGAGGTCAGGGGTCAATCTCCTTGTATGCCGTCGTGATGATCTCATGGAAACAGAATTACCGGTAAGACTAATTCCGTTTTTTTGTTCTTATCATATTGATAATATTGAGTTGTTGTTTTTTTAGAAAGCTAATAAATATTACTGGCTTCTTTATAATCATATATTGTATCTGTGAATAAACCAGTTATAGGTTAAGTTAAATAGTAAGGCCTTTTTTTGTTATTATTATTATTATTATTATTATTATTATTATTATAATAATAATATGATTATATATTATTTTATTGCCTTTTAATATATATATATATATATATATATAAGGAAAGCAAATGGCGGCACTGGAAAAAACAATGTGGGTGCTAGGTCCAGGGATGTAGCGGCTTACCCCATAGGATACAGATGAAAGACGGACAGCACTCCAAGTAAAAATAGTGGTGTTTATTCACCCATGTGCATGGCAACGTTTCAGCTCATACAAGAGCCTTTTTCAAGCAATGAACACAGTGTATAGTGGGGTATATATAGTCCAACCCCTATTACATCACAATATAGTCAATTAACAACAATATATAAAATAAAGTGCAAATAGTGCATATAAAGTTTCAAAATACATATATACGTGTATCTTACACATCAGTGGTGAAGCGCATCAATGTCGTATCAAAAATACAGTACGAGGTAAATATATTATACCATAAAAGTGCAATAATTAGTAAGTGGATACAGGTGTACAAAATGTGGGAGGAGGGAAAAGAAATGATGCTGCAAAGGGGGAGGGGGAAGCGGTGACATACCCAGTGCTGTTCCCCGTGCCACACATGTCACATACCGCCAAATCCGGCGTTCCGATGGAAACACTGAGCAGGCGCCAAGTCGCGTCAAGACTGTAGCGTGATGTCATCACATGAGGTTGCGGGAGCATGCGCACAAGTGTGAAATCACTCAGTCGGCCATCTTGCAAAAGGTAAAAGCCTCCCAGTGGAAACACTGCGCAGGCCCTAAGTCGCATCAATAATACGGCATACTATCATCGCATATAGTGGTGGGAGCATGCGCAGAACTGTAGGATCACTAAATCGGCCATCTTGCGAAAGGTAAAAAACCTCCCAACAGTGTGCGTGCGCATATCCATGTAAAAAATGAACAGGACAGCGCAACACGGAAATAGTGCCGTGTTCAGTGGTGTATACCCATAGGGGACCAGGAGAGGCTGCAGCTCAACAAAGATACAAACCCACATCCCAAGTGGGCACAATGTAATGATGACCGCAGCGGAGTACGTCGTGGACATCATACATGAAATGCACCGTCCCTAATGGGGAATTTCACAGTATATGACACACAATGAGGGGCATCGAAAGCTAACAAATAAAATAAATACATTGCTGGCATAGCTTGAAAAGTGGAGAAAGGCTAAAAACAATCATGTGGACTAAATAAAGACATGTAGGCACAATCAAAACACACAGGGTACGTCCCACTTCTCGATCTCGGAGCATCACTTCTTGTCTGAGAAAATAAGAAAAAAAAGAATAAGAAAAATGGCTTAATAGTGTTCATAGTACACTATGTAACACCAGAGGAGGATCGCACATCGCATAGAAAACAATGTACGGCAAACTGCCAATATGAACATATATCCCCGGGTTGTAATCCACATTGAGCCCATTGGGTTTCAGACTATTTAGAGTATAAATCCAAAAGAGCTCTCTCTTTCTAAGGATCAACACCCTGTTGCCCCCACGTCTAGGCATGGGTACATGGTCAATGGCCCAACATTTAAGATCTTTCTCCGAGTGTTTAAGCTCTGTAAAATGTTTGGCAACAGGGAGGTCCTTTCTTTTTTTATTATTTTATTATAGATAACCTGTGATTATTTAACCGCGTCTTAAGATCAGTTGATGTTTCACCCACATATAATAACTTACACGGACAGATCAAAACATAAATCACGTAATTAGAATTACAGGTAAGGTGAAAACGAATCGAATATGAAACTCCAGTGATGGGATGGACAAAAACACTGCCCTTTCCCATATATTTACAGTCAGTGCAGCAAAGGCAGGGAAAACTGCCCTTACCATGTGTAGTCAAAGAGGTTTGAATAGACTTGGACCTAGGGCCAATATCTGCTCTAACAAGTTGATCGCGCAAGTTTCTGGACCTGCAGTAGGAAAAAAGGGAAGGGGTTCTAAATTATAAGATCTCACTATGGCAACCTCCCAGAATCCCCCAATGTCGCTTAATAATGCGATTGATCTCCTCGCTTTGTTCCGTGTATTTGGAGATGAAGGGAATCCGGGTGGAACACTTACCGGACGTCCTCCTCTCCAAAATACTGGTCCTATCCAAACTAAGGACCTTGTTTTTATGGGAATCAAGTAGTTGGGTAGGATACCCCCTTTTTTGGAATTTACTGGCCATGTTATCCAAAGATAAATCAACCTTCTCAGGTTCAGAAACTATGCGTTTGACCCTAAGGAATTGTGAAAAGGGTAAATACTTGAGCATATTACGTGGGTGGCCACTATTAAAGCAAAGGAGGGTATTTTTATCCGTGGGCTTAGTGTATAGTTGTGTGTGCAACTTGCCCTGATTGAATATGACTGTGGTGTCTAGAAACTGTAATTCAGTTTCAGAGTGAACCAGGGTAAATTGAAGATCCTTATTGACACTATTGAGAAACATATGAAACTCCGTAAGTTGGGCAACACTACCAGTCCATATGAGGAAGATGTCGTCGATGTATCTCCACCACCGCAGCAAATGGCTGCGGTGGTGTGACACATGGACAACATCCTCCTCAAAGCACCTCATGAAGATGTTGGCGTAAGTGGGTGCTACATTACACCCCATCGCCACACCTCTTTTTTGTTGAAAAAACGTATCCTGAAACAGGAAATAATTGTATCTATGAATAATCTGCAATAAATCAATAATAAATTGTCTAGCAGCTGTAGAGTAAGATGAAAGACCAAGCATACGTTCGATGGCACCAATACCTAGATCGTAGTCAATCGAGGTATGCAAGGAGGTGACATCTAAAGATGCCAAATGGATCTCATGGACACCAGCAAATTCAATCTTATTCAACTTGCATAGGAAATCAGTCGTATCTTGTATATACGACTCAGCCCCTATTGCAAAGTCGTGCAGAACCTTGTCCAGGAAAATGGCAATGTGTAATGCAAGGCACCAACAAACAGACCAGTGATGAAAGCAAAAAGGTGTTTATTCACCAGAAACATAAACGTCCAGGACACTTGCTGGTAACAAGGAATAATAACAAAAAACCAGGCAAGGAGATTCCAGAAATAGTCCCAACCAGTGCTGAATGATGCTGTGCACTTGGCAGTCGAGTCACTCCAGATCTTGGGTCCGCTGCAAAGGACAAAGTTCCTGGCAGTCTTCAGTCACTAGCAGTTGTGACCTATACCTGGTTGAGGGAAAATAACAGTGGGCACTGATCACCCTGAGAGACCTCCTTTTAAATGCCTGCTGACCAATCCCAGGGTGCCAAGTGTCCACTACCATAGGTGAACAAATTGCCCTGCACCTGAGTACATGGCCTAAGGCAATCACAAGTTGATTAACCCATGGCTGGCTCCCTAATCCACTTTGCTCTTGTGAGTCAGTATATTATGCGCCACTGGTCGACGAAGCGCATAAGAAGCGCGTACTCGCGACCGTGTATCCCTTTGCGAACCTGCCCTCGTGCGTACGCACGGACGCATGATTGACTCAGCGCGAGTATGCGAGCGCGTGGACCCAGATGCGGAAACGGAAGTCGCAGGAGACACCGGAGACAACCCTGGCCGCGGCGTCTTGTCACTCGCCTGGCCACTCTGTCCCCGGGACTCCAACGGTCCTCCCCTCCGATGTCCACACGAACGCATCCCCGCACTGGCTCGCAAAGGGGTCAGCGCTGGTGCATCAGAGACACGCATAACCTGTCCCGCAACTCCACGAGGACCCCTCTTGGTTCCCCTGGAGTTCAGAGCAGGTGAGGATCTTACACAATGCAACTAAAAATAGAATCCGAGCCGGAAACGATTGGACGTCCGGGAAGATCTATGAGAGACTTGTGCACTTTAGGAAGTATATATAGAACCGGCGTAACCGGATGGTTTACAGTAAGAAATGTGCACAAGTCCTCATCGATAGTGCCTGCCAAAATGGCATCAGCCAAACATTTCCTGATGAGTCTGGCTATCTCAAATTTTGGGTCAGTCTCCAAATACACGGAACAAAGCGAGGAGATCAATCGCATTATTAAGCGACATTGGGGGATTCTGGGAGGTTGCCATAGTGAGATCTTAGAATTTAGATCCCCTCCCCTTTTTTCCTACTGCAGGTCCAGAAACTTGCGCGATCAACTTGTTAGAGCAGATATTGGCCCTAGGTCCAAGTCTATTCAAACCTCTTTGACTACACATGGTAAGGGCAGTTTTCCCTGCCTTTGCTGCACTGACTGTAAATATATGGGAAAGGGCAGTGTTTTTGTCCATCCCATCACTGGAGTTTCATATTCGATTCGTTTTCACCTTACCTGTAATTCTAATTACGTGATTTATGTTTTGATCTGTCCGTGTAAGTTATTATATGTGGGTGAAACATCAACTGATCTTAAGACGCGGTTAAATAATCACAGGTTATCTATAATAAAATAATAAAAAAAGAAAGGACCTCCCTGTTGCCAAACATTTTACAGAGCTTAAACACTCGGAGAAAGATCTTAAATGTTGGGCCATTGACCATGTACCCATGCCTAGACGTGGGGGCAACAGGGTGTTGATCCTTAGAAAGAGAGAGCTCTTTTGGATTTATACTCTAAATAGTCTGAAACCCAATGGGCTCAATGTGGATTACAACCCGGGGATATATGTTTAGATTGGCAGTTTGCCGTACATTGTTTTCTATGCGATGTGCGATCCTCCTCTGGTGTTACATAGTGTACTATGAACACTATTAAGCCATTTTTCTTATTCTTTTTTTTTCTTATTTTCACAGACAAGAAGTGATGCTCCGGGATCGAGAAGTGGGACGTACCCTGTGTGTTTTGATTGTGCCTACATGTCTTTATTTAGTCCACATGATTGTTTTTAGCCTTGCTCCACTTTTCAAGCTATGCCAGCAATGTATTTATTTTATTTGTTAGCTTTCGATGCCCCTCATTGTGTGTCATATACTGTGAAATTCCCCATTAGGGACGGTGCATTTCATGTATGATGTCCACGACGTACTCCGCTGCGGTCATCATTACATTGTGCCCACTTGGGATGTGGGTTTGTATCTTTGTTGAGCTGCAGCCTCTCCTGGTCCCCTATGGGTATACACCACTGAACACGGCACTATTTCCGTGTTGCGCTGTCCTGTTCATTTTTTACATGGATATGCGCACGCACACTGTTGGGAGGTTTTTTACCTTTCGCAAGATGGCCGATTTAGTGATCCTACAGTTCTGCGCATGCTCCCGCCACTATATGCGATGATAGTATGCCGTATTATTGATGCGACTTAGGGCCTGCGCAGTGTTTCCACTGGGAGGCTTTTACCTTTTGCAAGATGGCCGACTGAGTGATTTCACACTTGTGCGCATGCTCCCGCAACCTCATGTGATGACATCACGCTACAGTCTTGACGCGACTTGGCGCTTGCGCAGTGTTTCCATCGGAACGCCGGACTTGGCGGTATGTGACATGTGTGGCACGGGGAACAGCACTGGGTATGTCACCGCTTCCCCCTCCCCCTTTGCAGCATCATTTCTTTTCCCTCCTCCCACATTTTGTACACCTGTATCCACTTACTAATTATTGCACTTTTATGGTATAATATATTTACCTCGTACTGTATTTTTGATACGACATTGATGCGCTTCACCACTGATGTGTAAGATACACGTATATATGTATTTTGAAACTTTATATGCACTATTTGCACTTTATTTTATATATTGTTGTTAATTGACTATATTGTGATGTAATAGGGGTTGGACTATATATACCCCACTATACACTGTGTTCATTGCTTGAAAAAGGCTCTTGTATGAGCTGAAACGTTGCCATCCACATGGGTGAATAAACACCACTATTTTTACTTGGAGTGCTATCCGTCTTTCATCTGTGTATATATATATATATATATATATATATATATAAATCCGGAAAAAAGAGCGGCACTCCAGTAAGTAAAAGAAGGTGAACCCTTTATTCACCCAAGTGGTGCAACGTTTCGGCTCTAGTCACGAGCCTTCCTCAAGCAAAGACACAACTCAAATAATGGTGATTATATAAGAGAATACAAGTCATGGGATCACAGACCCAGTGGGTGTGTTTGACAAATCATAACATATCATACAACAAAGTGCAGTGAATATGCATAGTGTTAAATAGTGCAAACAATACATTATCATCATTAAAAGCAGATGCAAGAAACATGATCTTACATACCGAATATATATAAATCAGGTACATGAAACATGATCAGACAATATATCCACATTTGTTGTACATGGTGTAAGTGATGAAGAGGGGGAGGAGCATGGAATTGGTATCGCGAACATACCTATCAAACAAGGAGGCTCATTCAGCGCCGTGTTGTCGGCGTTGTGGAAAACACTCTGCGCAGGCGTGGCTAGGCACCAATAGCGGATCATCACCAGGCCGGAGAAGCTGTGCGTCATCAAAGTGGGCCGGCACACCTATGTCACTTTCAGGCGTCTTACCAGTTGACTCGGTGTATTGTCGTATGCGCATGCTCAATACACAGCTAAGCTAAAAGCGCCATCTTTAGGATTGGAGAATTGCCTATAAGAGATAACTCAACATAGCGCATCCAACCGAAACCAAAAGCAGGCATAGGGGGTCTGAAAGGGCACAAGGGACCCCTATAATCAGGGTGCCTACATGTCCCACCCAGTCGGAGAATCCACCGCAACTGCGGGAGCCGCAGTGACTGCAGGGATACCATCTGGGGTTCCAGACCACCATCCAGCCTGAGAGGGATCTCCTCAATACGGTATACAGATGCTGTAGAGTATATATGGACCAGCTCCCCATCCCAAGGAAATTGAAAAGAGATTGTTTTTAAAGAATATCAGCACAAATATAGTGCCATCACCCGGTGCCTGCCATGCCTGGCAGAGACAGAACTGAAAAAAGCCACACCATAAAATACATGATATAATTGAATGACTCCCTGCCGTGGTATGTTTCGTATACTCCATCCGTGTGTTCCTTCCCCCAAAGTGCTGGGTGTAAGTGATCTAAAAAAAAGGGGTCTAAAAAAAAGAAAAGAAATATTAGAATAGGAATATGGTGAGCTGTATAACTCTCAAAGTATGTACACACTAGAACGGAACGACATCCAGCGAGAAATAAAGGGCAAACCAACCCTCATAAAACATCCCCAAAGTTGTAATCAACGTTTTAAGCCTTTAGGTTTCAAGCTGTCCAACTTATGGATCCAGCTGAGCTCTCTGCGTTTGAGTATCCTGGATCTGTCACCACCTCGCCGAGGCTGAGGTATGTGATCCAGAATCCAGCACCTCAAATCACCTTCTTTATGTATGGCCTCAGTAAAGTGTTTCGATACAGGCAAATCCAGCCGTTTTTTACGTATACTGAGGCGATGATTATTGAGGCGAGTCTTCAATTCAGTTGTAGTCTCGCCCACATAGAGCAGATTACATGGGCAAGACAATACATAGATGACATGGGTGGAGTCACAGGTTAAGTAAAATGGAATGTTATATGATACACCAGTGTTGGGATGTATAAAATTCCTTCCTTTACGAATATATCTGCAGTTAACGCAGTTCAGGCAGGGGAAACAACCCAGGCCGGACTGAGTCAACTTTGTTTGTCTCAAAGAACCCTTGGGACCAATGTCGGCCTTAACCAACTGGTCTCGCAGGTTGCGGGATCGACGATATGATGACAATGGCGGACATGAAAATTCAGGAATATCCTTGAAACATGTACCCAATAGACCCCAGTGCTTGTTGAGTATCCTGTTTATTGAAGGGCTGAGTTCGGTATATACTGAAACGAACGGAATCCTGGCCTTGTTCTGGACAGTTCTCCGTGTCGTCAGTACCTCAGTCCTATCAAGAGTGCGAACCCTGTCCATGTGTTCTCTCAATAGTCGTCTAGGATAGCCCCTATCCTGAAACTTGATGGCCATGGAATCCAGGGTCGCATCAAGTTTACTCTCGTTTGACACCACACGTTTAACACGGAGAAATTGCGAGAAGGGCAACGACCGGATCATTCTGCGAGGGTGTGAGCTGTTGTAACACAAAAATGTGTTGGTATCAGTGGGCTTTGTGTACAACTCAGTATGCAACACACCCTCGTGGAACATCACTAATGTGTCCAGAAACTGGATCTCTGTTCTGGAGTGGATGAGGGTGAACTGTAGGTCAGAATCATGGCTATTTAAAAAGCCATGAAAATTGGCCAGATCTGTCTCAGAGCCTGTCCATATGAGGAAGATGTCGTCGATATATCTCCACCACCTCAGCACATGGCTGAAGTGGTGGGACAGATAGACGACATCTTCCTCAAAGCACCGCATAAAGATATTTGCATACGTGGGGGCCACTTGAGACCCCATGGCCACACCACGTTCTTGCAAATAAAAAAATTATCATTGCATATTGTTTTCCATGATGTCTACATCAGAACCCGCTTCATCCAGTGGTTGTGTGTACACAACAGAAGATGCGGAGCGTATCCTGCGTGGCATAGGGGGAGATACCACCTTCTTGAACACCCCGTCTGCTAAAGAGTTAAAACGCAAGTATGAGAATCTTTCTCAACGCATAATCTCTCTGCGTCTTCACGTGATGACACTCGGTGAATATCACAGAACACAGAGAATTCCCAGAGGAATGCGGTCCAATATTCGACCGAACCTTTTTTTCGATAATCCTTTGTTTTGCAAAAAGTTTGAAACGTTGTCTAACCGCTATTCCTTAGACTTTATTTTGCTCAACATTGAGTATTTGCAACATGAACTGTCTATTCTGCAATGTGAAATAGGCGACATTGAGACCAGTCTGCAGTCTCTTTTATCCCCTGAGGATCTCACCAAGTACATGGAGGATACTTCCTCTCAGATGAAATATTTCCAAGCTGACTCAGAGGAGAACAAAAGGGTGAAATGGTGCAGGGATACAGACGACTACAAGAAAGGCAACATTTACAATTGGCAGACCGATAGACAACCCAGTGCGCAACAAAGAGATAACAGGAGACGGAGAAAGACAACCCAGGCATCCCCTAATGCCGAACAGTCTTTTTTAGAGAAGGGCCCACAGATGCCGGAGAGACGCGGCGACGCATCAGGAGAGGTGGTTGTGGACACAGGAGGGCCAGAAAGACTACGCAGCAACAAAACCAGGTCAATGGCAATCAAACCGACCTCAGGGAGGAAGAAGTGACTGTTGTCAATTTATCCTCTAAGGAACTGACTCCAACTCAAGTGAGTGTCCTGTCCAAGGGATTTTCATTTTGTCCCAGTGCACCAGTTAATTGGTTTGAAATAGAATCCAATTTATTCTCTTTTTTTCGTCGCATTAAATTGAAAATATGGTTCCACAAGAAGGCTGCGGTTGCGAGACCCCAGATGAGTGATTTCACCCTGGGTTCTCTTAACCTATTTCAAAAGAGCAGTTTTGTACCAGCAATCAATGAGCCATCAGTAGATGCTTATATCAGTGCTGTCAGACAGGAGATTTCTGAGCTCAGGTCTTCCTCTCAGGGAAACCGGGACTTCAGACACCCTAATCTGACCACCACTGAGATTGAAGCCTTGGAGTCCCTTAGATCCGACCCCACCCTCACTCTCAAACCGGCTGACAAAGGGGGTGCGGTCGTGGTAATGGACACCACCAGATATGTGCAAGAAATCATGCGACAACTGAGTGACCCACATGTATACAGGATTTTGGATTCTGACCCCAAATTTAAGATTGCGGATATCATCAGCCGATGTCTCAGGGAAGCCATGACCGCGGGCATCATCGATGGGGGTCTTTGTGATTTTCTTGAGGTAGCACATCCAGTCACTCCGGTGATTTATGTGCTGCCCAAGATTCATAAGACCCTCATCGATCCCCCGGGACGACCCATCGTCTCGGGCTCTGATTCTATTTTTAGCGGCATTGCGGTCTTTTTAGACAAAGTCCTCCGAGATTTTTCCATAGGAGGATCCTCCTACATACGAGACACATCTGATTTTTTGATTAAACTGCAGGGGGTTGATTTGACACAGGTGTCCTCGGTGCTACTTGCATCATTTGATGTGACCTCATTATACACATCTATTGTACATGAAAGGGGCATCAGGGCTGTGGAGAAAATGTTGAGGACATCAGCCTATACTCCCAATGCCTCTGAATTTATCATTGATTTGCTGAGGATTGTGTTAGAATACAACTATTTTCTCTTCAGGGACGTTTTTTATTTGCAAGAACGTGGTGTGGCCATGGGGTCTCAAGTGGCCCCCACGTATGCAAATATCTTTATGCGGTGCTTTGAGGAAGATGTCGTCTATCTGTCCCACCACTTCAGCCATGTGCTGAGGTGGTGGAGATATATCGACGACATCTTCCTCATATGGACAGGCTCTGAGACAGATCTGGCCAATTTTCATGGCTTTTTAAATAGCCATGATTCTGACCTACAGTTCACCCTCATCCACTCCAGAACAGAGATCCAGTTTCTGGACACATTAGTGATGTTCCACGAGGGTGTGTTGCATACTGAGTTGTACACAAAGCCCACTGATACCAACACATTTTTGTGTTACAACAGCTCACACCCTCGCAGAATGATCCGGTTGTTGCCCTTCTCGCAATTTCTCCGTGTTAAACGTGTGGTGTCAAACGAGAGTAAACTTGATGCGACCCTGGATTCCATGGCCATCAAGTTTCAGGATAGGGGCTATCCTAGACGACTATTGAGAGAACACATGGACAGGGTTCGCACTCTTGATAGGACTGAGGTATAGAGATGGCCCGAACTATCCGACGGCGAACAGTTCCCGGCGAACATAGCTTGTTCGCGTTCGCCTCTGCCGGGCGAACACATGCGATGTTCGGTCCGCCCCCTATACATCATCATTGAGCAAACTTTGACCCTGTACCTCACAGTCAGCAGACACATTCCAGCCAATCAGCAGCATACCCTCCCTCCCAGACCCTCCCACCTCCTGCACAGCATCCATTTTAGATTCATTCTGAAGCTGCAGTCTTAGTGAGAGGAGGGAGACTGTAACTGCTGCTGATTTAATTGGGAAATCGATAGCTAGGCTAGTGAATTCAGTGTCCACTCCAGTCCTGAAAGACTCATCTGATCTCTGCTGTAAGGACAGCGTCCTGACAGCACCCCAAAAAGCCCTTTTTAGGGCTGCAACATTAGTCTGCTTTTTTTTTTTCCTTTATATACATATTGCAGTTGCCTGGCCTGCCTGTGTGTGAGGAGCTGCAGGCCCACAGACTGTAGTGTGCCCACTGCCAGTGCTCACCCCTGTCATTCCGTGTGGCACAGGACTTTGCTTAAAAAAAGGCACTTAATTTTTACACTTTAATCTAAGGTTAGTTGCCTGCCAGTGTGTGTCAGGCTGACTTCCACTGACTGTAGTGTGCCCACTGCCAGTGCCCACCACTCATACCGGCTGGCACAGGACTTTGCATAAAAAAGGCATTTAATTTTTACACTTTAGTGTAATTTCAGCTGCTTGCCTGCTGCTAGTGTGTGTCAGGCCGACTTCAACTGACTGTAGTGTGCCCACTGCCAGTGCCCACCCCTGTCATCCCGTGTGGCACAGGACTTTGCTTAAAAAAAAGGCACTTCATTTTTACACTTTAATCTAAGGTTAGTTGCCTGCCAGTGTGTGTCAGGCCGACTTCAACTGACTGTAGTGTGCCCACTGCCAGTGCCCACCCCTGTCATCCCGAGTGGCACAGGACTTTGCTTAAAAAATAGGCACTTAATTTTTACACTTTAATCTAAGGTTAGTTGCCTGCCAGTGTGTGTCAGGCCGACTTCAACTGACTGTAGTGTGCCCACTGCCAGTGCCCACCCCTGTCATCCCGAGTGGCACAGGACTTTGCTTAAAAAATAGGCACTTAATTTTTACACTTTAATCTAAGGTTAGTTGCCTGCCAGTGTGTGTCAGGCTGACTTCCACTGACTGTAGTGTGCCCACTGCCAGTGCCCACCACTCATACCGGCTGGCACAGGACTTTGCTTAAAAAAGGCATTTAATTTTTACACTTTAATGTAATTTCAGCTGCTTGCCTGCTGCTAGTGTGTGTCAGGCCGACTTCAACTGACTGTAGTGTGCCCACTGCCAGTGCCCACCCCTGTCATACCGAGTGGCACAGGACTTTGCTTAAAAAATAGGCACTTAATTTTTACACTTTAATCTAAGGTTAGTTGCCTGCCAGTGTCTGTCAGGCTGACTTCCACTGACTGTAGTGTGCCCACTGCCAGTGCCCACCACTCATACCGGCTGGCACAGGACTTTGCATAAAAAAGGCATTTAATTTTTACACTTTAGTGTAATTTCAGCTGCTTGCCTGCTGCTAGTGTGTGTCAGGCCGACTTCAACTGACTGTAGTGTGCCCACTGCCAGTGCCCACCCCTGTCATACCGAGTGGCACAGGACTTTGCTTAAAAAATAGGCACTTAATTTTTACACTTTAATCTAAGGTTAGTTGCCTGCCAGTGTGTGTCAGGCTGACTTCCACTGACTGTAGTGTGCCCACTGCCAGTGCCCACCACTCATACCGGCTGGCACAGGACTTTGCTTAAAAAAGGCATTTAATTTTTACACTTTAATGTAATTTCAGCTGCTTGCCTGCTGCTAGTGTGTGTCAGGCCGACTTCAACTGACTGTAGTGTGCCCACTGCCAGTGCCAACCACTGATACCGGGTGGCACAGTAGCTTGCCGATAAATAAGGCATTTAATTTTTAGACAGTAGTCTAAATTCAGTTGCTTGCCTGCTGCCAGTGTGTGTCAGGCCCGCTTCCACTGACTGTAGTGTGCCCACTGCCAGTGCCAACCACTGATACCGGGTGGCACAGTAGCTTGCCGATAAATAAGGCATTTAATTTTTAGACAGTAGTCTAAATTCAGTTGCTTGCCTGCTGCCAGTGTGTGTCAGGCCCGCTTCCACTGACTGTAGTGTGCCCACTGCCAGTGCCAACCACTGATACCGGGTGGCACAGTAGCTTGCCGATAAATAAGGCATTTAATTTTTAGACAGTAGTCTAAATTCAGTTGCTTGCCTGCTGCCAGTGTGTGTCAGGCCCGCTTCCACTGACTGTAGTGTGCCCACTGCCAGTGCCAACCACTGATACCGGGTGGCACAGTAGCTTGCCGATAAATAAGGCATTTAATTTTTAGACAGTAGTCTAAATTCAGTTGCTTGCCTGCTGCCAGTGTGTGTCAGGCCCTCTTCCACTGACTGTAGTGTGCCCACTGCCAGTGCCAACCACTGATACCGGGTGGCACAGTAGCTTGCCGATAAATAAGGCATTTAATTTTTAGACAGTAGTCTAAATTCAGTTGCTTGCCTGCTGCCAGTGTGTGTCAGGCCCGCTTCCACTGACTGTAGTGTGCCCACTGCCAGTGCCAACCACTGATACCGGGTGGCACAGTAGCTTGCCGATAAATAAGGCATTTAATTTTTAGACAGTAGTCTAAATTCAGTTGCTTGCCTGCTGCCAGTGTGTGTCAGGCCCTCTTCCACTGACTGTAGTGTGCCCACTGCCAGTGCCAACCACTGATACCGGGTGGCACAGTAGCTTGCCGATAAATAAGGCATTTAATTTTTACACTTTAGTGTAATTTCAGTTGCTTGCCTGCTGCCAGTGTGTGTCAGGCCCGCTTCCACTGACTGTAGTGTGCCCACTGCCAGTGCCAACCACTGATACCGGGTGGCACAGTAGCTTGCCGATAAATAAGGCATTTAATTTTTAGACAGTAGTCTAAATTCAGTTGCTTGCCTGCTGCCAGTCAGTGTGTCAGGCCCTCTTCCACTGACTGTAGTGTGCCCACTGCCAGTGCCAACCACTCATACCGGGTGGCACAGTAGCTTGCCGATAAATAAGGCATTTAATTTTTACACTTTAGTGTAATTTCAGTTGCTTGCCTGCTGCCAGTGTGTGTCAGGCCCGCTTCTACTGACTGTAGTGTGCCCACTGCCAGTGCCAACCACTGATACCGGGTGGCACAGTAGCTTGCCGATAAATAAGGCATTTAATTTTTACACTTTAGTGTAATTTCAGTTGCTTGCCTGCTGCCAGTGTGTGTCAGGCCCGCTTCCACTGACTGTAGTGTGCCCACTGCCAGTGCCAACCACTGATACCGGGTGGCACAGTAGCTTGCCGATAAATAAGGCATTTAATTTTTAGATGTTTTAAAGCACGTTATTCCAAACAATTTAGGAATGTTAGTTGATTTATGCCCTTTATGGATTAAAACCCGACTCTGCGTCCACTACGTAATTTTCCATGGGAGTTTTGCCATAGATCCCCCTCCGGCATGCCACAGTCCAGGTGTTAGACCCCTTGAAACAACTTTCTCATCACTATTGTGGCCAGAAAGAGTCCCTGTGGGTTTTAAAATTCGCCTGTCTATTGAAGTCTATGGCGGTTCGCCCGGTTCGCCAGTTCGCGAACATTTGCGGAAGTTCGCGTTCGCTGTTCGCGAACTGAAAATTTTATGTTCGCGACATCACTACTGAGGTACTGACGACACGGAGAACTGTCCAGAACAAGGCCAGGATTCCGTTCGTTTCAGTATATACCGAACTCAGCCCTTCAATAAACAGGATACTCAACAAGCACTGGGGTCTATTGGGTACATGTTTCAAGGATATTCCTGAATTTTCATGTCCGCCATTGTCATCATATCGTCGATCCCGCAACCTGCGAGACCAGTTGGTTAAGGCCGACATTGGTCCCAAGGGTTCTTTGAGACAAACAAAGTTGACTCAGTCCGGCCTGGGTTGTTTCCCCTGCCTGAACTGCGTTAACTGCAGATATATTCGTAAAGGAAGGAATTTTATACATCCCAACACTGGTGTATCATATAACATTCCATTTTACTTAACCTGTGACTCCACCCATGTCATCTATGTATTGTCTTGCCCATGTAATCTGCTCTATGTGGGCGAGACTACAACTGAATTGAAGACTCGCCTCAATAATCATCGCCTCAGTATACGTAAAAAACGGCTGGATTTGCCTGTATCGAAACACTTTACTGAGGCCATACATAAAGAAGGTGATTTGAGGTGCTGGATTCTGGATCACATACCTCAGCCTCGGCGAGGTGGTGACAGATCCAGGATACTCAAACGCAGAGAGCTCAGCTGGATCCATAAGTTGGACAGCTTGAAACCTAAAGGCTTAAAACGTTGATTACAACTTTGGGGATGTTTTATGAGGGTTGGTTTGCCCTTTATTTCTCGCTGGATGTCGTTCCGTTCTAGTGTGTACATACTTTGAGAGTTATACAGCTCACCATATTCCTATTCTAATATTTCTTTTCTTTTTTTTAGACCCCTTTTTTTTAGATCACTTACACCCAGCACTTTGGGGGAAGGAACACACGGATGGAGTATACGAAACATACCACGGCAGGGAGTCATTCAATTATATCATGTATTTTATGGTGTGGCTTTTTTCAGTTCTGTCTCTGCCAGGCATGGCAGGCACCGGGTGATGGCACTATATTTGTGCTGATATTCTTTAAAAACAATCTCTTTTCAATTTCCTTGGGATGGGGAGCTGGTCCATATATACTCTACAGCATCTGTATACCGTATTGAGGAGATCCCTCTCAGGCTGGATGGTGGTCTGGAACCCCAGATGGTATCCCTGCAGTCACTGCGGCTCCCGCAGTTGCGGTGGATTCTCCGACTGGGTGGGACATGTAGGCACCCTGATTATAGGGGTCCCTTGTGCCCTTTCAGACCCCCTATGCCTGCTTTTGGTTTCGGTTGGATGCGCTATGTTGAGTTATCTCTTATAGGCAATTCTCCAATCCTAAAGATGGCGCTTTTAGCTTAGCTGTGTATTGAGCATGCGCATACGACAATACACCGAGTCAACTGGTAAGACGCCTGAAAGTGACATAGGTGTGCCGGCCCACTTTGATGACGCACAGCTTCTCCGGCCTGGTGATGATCCGCTATTGGTGCCTAGCCACGCCTGCGCAGAGTGTTTTCCACAACGCCGACAACACGGCGCTGAATGAGCCTCCTTGTTTGATAGGTATGTTCGCGATACCAATTCCATGCTCCTCCCCCTCTTCATCACTTACACCATGTACAACAAATGTGGATATATTGTCTGATCATGTTTCATGTACCTGATTTATATATATTCGGTATGTAAGATCATGTTTCTTGCATCTGCTTTTAATGATGATAATGTATTGTTTGCACTATTTAACACTATGCATATTCACTGCACTTTGTTGTATGATATGTTATGATTTGTCAAACACACCCACTGGGTCTGTGATCCCATGACTTGTATTCTCTTATATAATCACCATTATTTGAGTTGTGTCTTTGCTTGAGGAAGGCTCGTGACTAGAGCCGAAACGTTGCACCACTTGGGTGAATAAAGGGTTCACCTCCTTTTACTTACTGGAGTGCCGCTCTTTTTTCCGGATTTATTCATTGGGGTCATTAGTCCATTCCCCTTGAGACGTGCACCCGCATTTTTCCCTTGTAGCCAGTGCCGCCATTTTTCTTTCTATATATATATATATATATATATATATATATATACAGTACAGACCAAAAATTTGGACACCTTCTCATTCAAAAAGTTTTCTTTATTTTCATAACTAAGAAGGCATCAAAACTATGGTCCCAACCCCATTTATAAGGCAAAAAATCTCACTTACTAAACCTGACAGGGCACACCTGTGAAGTGAAAACCATTTCAGGAGACTACCTCTTGAAGCTCATCAAGAGAATGCCAAGAGTGTGCAAAGCAGTAATCAAAGCAAAAGGTGGCTACTTTGAAGAACCTAGAATATGACATATTTTCAGTTGTTTCACACTTGTTTGTTATGTATATAATTCCACATGTGTTAATTCATAGTTTTGATGCCTTCATAGTCATGAAAATAAAGAAAACTCTTTGAATGAGAAGGTGTGTCCAAACTTTTGGTCTGTACTGTGTATGTATATATATATATATATATATATATATATTATATTGTTTTATATATAAAAAAAATAAAACAATGAAAAGGTACAACTCTTCTAAAACTTGAACCTGGGATCTCTACTTGCACAGAAAACCACTAAACCACTAAACCACTAAGCTGTAGCACTCCCAAATAGACATATCAGTTTTTTCTATGCTTATATGATAACACATATTCCTGGTATCTTTCTAATCATACATTCTGCCTGTGAATAAAGCAGTAATATATATATTAGCTTTCTGAGTATATTGCAGTGTGGTGAAGCTATAGTACATAGTGATATGATATTTACATGTTCGCACACATCTCTTGGACAGGACTCTGCCCTCAGCATGTCTAGCCCTGTCAAACCAAAGGGACGGAAAGTGTACAGAGCACAGGAAGTGTTACAAAGCAGTGCTCAAATGATATAGCCCTGCCTCCTGGTGCTCCACTTGTGCATTTGCATATGAATAAAAACACAGATATTGCTTAGCTATATATCGTACAGACAAAAGAAAGGTATTGTTTTAATCAGCATGTCTGGTTTGTCTGGTTTAATAGGGTTGATCATTTCGAAAGAGCTTCTTTAAGTTATTAATGATGTTGCGTATAAAACACATTTACGTCTATGGACTGCGGTACACTGCAGAAAACTTGAATCATAATACTAATTATTCCTTTTTTCTCTGGGTTATAAAAGACTGTGTTTGAGGACATAAAGGAAGCACATGCAGTATTTCTACCTGATTTTTATATATTTATTTTAATGCTGTTTTGCTGCTCTTGTCCCTGAATAAATGAAAGAATCTTCTCAAGAGGAAGTCATGTCAAGAAGTTTTGTGTTGCTGCAGCCTGTTTACAACATGGAGCGGTCAAGGCTGGAGAGAAATATCTGATTGTCATGTATTCTCTTCTCTATTCTAGTCCTGAGCTCTCTGTAGTTTATAGGATCTTACACCGGATAAACTGTTTTGTCTTCTCTATAAGAAAATAACTCTGTGATTAGAAGCAGAGCCGTTTCATCGACATGTGATGTCATCAGGAGGATTTGTATATTCCTGGATGACATCATCTCTCAGACTATTCCCTGAAGATTTCATGTGATCAGAGCAGGATTAAAGTGAGGACCCCTGGAACTCTACGAATAAGGAGGATGTAGGGGTTCCCACCAGAACTGCTTCTCATCCGTATTGGATGCACAAGTCTTCCATAGATGTCAGTGATAGGACCTGCCTCAGGGGGGTGCTGTGAGCCTTAGCTATACCTATTACAGTCTTGTACAGAACTCAGCAGTCTCTGCTTTTCCCTTCCTCTCCATCTGTTCACTTTGTTCCTGCCGTTCTGGCTCCTTGGGACAGCCTCTAATGCTCAACTTCTCCTCCCTCTTCTGGGTGACAAATCCAGCACCATCTTGCAGATCAGTCACCGGTCAATGTAAAGGCAGCGAAGTACGGGAACAACTTCACTTTCCGATTAGAGAAAACAACTCAAAATATATTGTCATTAGACTAATAAAAACTATTAAAGAATACATTGTAGTCATAGTCCAGTGCACCTCTCCTGCCACCTCTGTCCTCCTCACACTGAATGACAGCTGACTACATAGAGCAGCAGCCAGCCGTCAATCACCATTGAGATGCTTAAGGAAATGGAGAGCTCCCCTTTTTTTGTGTGTTGTTGTTATTCTAAACAATGAAAAGCTATGGAGGGCTCCCACCAGATTATTTGCCAAAGGGGCCTCCACCACTCTTTATCTCACCCTGACAAACTCAAAATCCTCTTCTCTACGTCCCCTCACATATTGTACTATAAAAATGCCAGCAGCCACCACTAGGGGGAGCTCAGGGCATGGGCAACTACAAGCCTTTTCAGCGCCCCCTAGTGGTAGCTGCAGGAAAATTCTGTTGTTTTATGACAACAAGCATAAGAGAAAGTTCAGCACTGAATCCTCACTTGCCAAGGGCCCCATGATACTTTCAGGATATCTCTCTATGTTAAAGGGGTTATTCCACGAAAAATATTATACAAATTTTAAACCAACACCTGATGACTTTTATAATTTCATATAATTGAAAATTTTGCATAGACACTGAGTTAATTAATAAAATGTATCTATATAGCTCCACCTGCTGTTTGTTTTTGTTTCTTATTTCTTTGTACCGCTCAATGAGATGGCCGCACATGCTCAGTTTCATCCTTCAACTGCCTCCTAAGCTGTGATAAGGAGAGCTGAGACACACCCCCTGAGCTGTGATAGGGAGAGCTGAGACACGCCCCCTGAGCTGCAGCAGAAAAGACACTCCCCTTGACCTGTCCGCTTGATATAGATCTACCAGAGCAATGAATGGTGAGATCTCTGGATCCATGTGAGGTACAGGGCTGGTTCTAGCTTTGTTATGAAGAGGTCGTCATGTACTGTATGATGTCTGATTTTCATTTTTCACTTTAGTCATGGGATAACACCTTTAAAGAGGACCTTTCACCAGTTTTTACTTCATGAAAGCGATACCTCACACTGTAGCCCATGTTACCTAGATGTCATATCGCTAATTCTTTTCATGTTATGCTTCTCCGTTGCGCCGTTGTGCCCCTCGTTCTGTTTAGGCGCCCTATATGCTAATTAATAGCATCGGAACAGGGAGGAGGGGACATCAGATTTTCTCAATAGGTGTCTCTTCTATCTGGCTGTGGCGCTGTCCAATCACAGCGGAGCACGTCACAGCAAGGAAGAAGGTGAGCTGTTTGTTCCCAATGGCTAAGACGCGCTCCGCTGTGATTGGAGAGCGCAGATAGAAGAGACGCTCACTGAGAAATGCTGATGTCTCCTCCTCCCTGTTCCGATGCTATTAATACAGAAAGCCTAAACAGAAGGAGGGGCACAGCGGCGCAACGGAGGAGCATATCATGAAAAACATTTGTGATATGACATCTAGGGAACATGGGCTGCAGTGTGAGGTATCGCTTTCATAATGCAAAAACTGGTGAAAGGTCCTCTTTAAATACACCACTGAATAAAAGGGACTATTTTGTATAAAATTAGCTTCTTAGACATATGACAAATTACACTGAAATCCTTCCACCCCCACAACCGTAATAACCTGAATGATATAAAAATATAAGAAAAAGAATAATGACATGAATTTTTTTTCTGTATCCACCTCTGATAAAATGATGTATATGTGCCCCAAATGGTGCCTAAAACTACAATTCCTCCTCCATTAACAAGACCTCGGACATAAAGGACAAAAAGAAAACTATTTATTACAGCTAAAATGTGAATAATATTATTGTGTCATTCAAGGGGTTGTCCGGTCCTTGTATATTTATATTAATGGCCTATCCTCATTCACTTCAGCGGGAGCAGTGCTGTAGTCACCACCTCCACTACACAATGGACGGAGCTGTGTAGTTCAGGAGATGATTTCTGGAGCCAGACCTTCTCCTGAACAGCTGAGGGGTGCGGGGTGTCAGATCCTGGCCAATCTGATATTGAAAACCGAGGATAGACCATGTATATACAAGAACTGGTTAATCCCTTTAACATACATGGGTTAATAGAGGATATTGCTATTTATCATATGTGATGGAGATCTATATTCTTCATATCCACTTATGTTCCTTCTAGTATCTAACTGGTCACTGCCTCTATGTAAGGTCTTCATTCTCAGCTCTCAGATGTTTCCTTCTAAACCCTTCTCATTTCTCCATTATATAACTCATGTCACACGTGATAAGCACAGAATTTACATGTCTCAGTATTTCCCTCCACGGTCTCTGGGGTCTCCTGTCACCTCCCCTGTCTCTCTCTCTATATATATATATTTCATTCTACACATTGTCTCATCTTATACTTTGTACCTGACACTCCAGAAACATCAAGATGGTTTCTGGCAGTTATCTCCTGGCCGTCATCTTCATTTCTATTCAGGGTGAGAGATTCAGATCCTTCCATGATTGTGTGTAGAGAAATCTATCCAGTGGGATCCATCATCAGATCAGGATTTCTAGGAATAGATCCAGACATTTATCACTAATCATTCTGTCTCTTCTTTCTCCTCAGGATCCTGTGGAGAGATTGTACTGACCCAGACTCCAGATTATACCTCTGTGTCCCCAGGAGACACAGTCACCATGTCATGTAAAGCCAGTTCTGGTATAAGCAACAACTTACACTGGTACCAACAGAAATCAGGAGAACGGCCAAATCTTCTTATCTCTTATGCAAGCAGCAGATACACAGGAGTCCCAGACCGGTTCACTGGATCTGGATCTGGAACAGATTTCACTCTGACAATCAGAGGAGTGACAGAAGACGATGCAGGACATTATCACTGTCAGCAGTATTATAGCTTTCCTCTCACACAGTGATACAGAGTCGTACAAAAACCTCCTTCCTCATCCCCCATTATATCTCTATAATAAAGCTTCATACACAGCAGAAGAAGAAGAAAACTATCAGAGCGATCAGTGGTTTATAATTTGTCTTCTGATGTAAATTGCCTTTTCCTGTTGTTGCAGTACCTCGGTGGACAGGGGTATCTGCGATTGTTTGGTAATGCACTGTACTGTAATGCTATGGTATACACTGCTATGTAATGTGACACACCCAGTATGCTTAATCATGAGACAGGCATGGCCAGAGTTAACTCCCTTGGCTCACACCTCTCTGGAGCTTAGGGTGTAGGTTAGACCCTCGCCCCACTTCCTTAAGAAGACTCTACCTGTTTTAAGAGTCTGTAGTGTGAGGATGGGCCTGGAGAAGAACGGGAGCAAACAGGGTTTGCTTCTCTTCTCAGGGAGAGAAAGAGATAGATCTTCCACTTTGCTATGTCACAGGCACACTTTCACTCTGCTTTCTCATGGGCACACTTCCACCATGCTGTCTGACGGTCACGCTTCCACTCTGCTATCTCACGGTCACGCTTCCACCCTGCTATCTCACGGGCACGCTTCCACTCTGCTATCTCACAGGCACGCTTCCACTCTGCTATCTCACGGGCACGCTTCCACCCTGCTTTCTCACGGGCACAAGTCCACTCTGCTATCTCATGGTCACACTTCCACCATGCTGTCTCATCGGAACGCTTCCACTCTGCTTTCTCAAGGGCACGCTTCCACCCTCGGTTGAGCAGCATTCACAGCCATTTCCCACCATTTCGAGACAGTAGCAGGGTCAAAACCAGGGCCGGATTAACGTAGGGGTTGATAGAGCTGCAGCTCCAGGCCCCTACCATAAAATAGGCCCATCCGCCAGCCAAAAGGCCGTCGGGAGCGGCCCCCGCTAAAAGTCCTCTGTTGTACACAGCGCAGCGTCACATAGCGCACAGACAATACAGAGACGCTCACCTCCCGCTGGCAGCAGGGAGCCTGAGGGAAGGACTCGGGAGGAGCGTAATATGATCCTAGAGTGGAAGCTGCTCCTGTCAGCCCCTCCCCTCCCGGCCCACCAACCAATCAAAGCTGAGGCAAGGCAAGCACTAGCAGCTCTGAGTCCTCTGAGTAGTGCAGGAGTCTAAGAATAGAAATTAATCGAATGAGTCTCAGGTTAAAAGAATCTAAAGATCCGATTAGTTAGAGACTCATTCGATTCTTTGAGTTAAAAGAGCCGTGAGTCAGAGTCTAGAACAGGTTACACTGAGGCTGTCAGAGTCTAGAACAGGTTACACTGAGGCTGTCAGAGTCTAGAACAGGTTACACTGAGGCTGTCAGAGTCTAGAACAGGTTACACTGAGGCTGTCAGAGTCTAGAACAGGTTACACTGAGGCTGTCAGAGTCTAGAACAGGTTACACTGAGGCTGTCCGCTGCTTTTGTTGCAGCAGTGATAAGATTAAGGGACAGGAGCAGAGAGATAAAAGAAGTGACAGATGACACAGAGTTTAGATTACAGGTTGAATTAACCCTTTAGGATCAAATTGGCTTCTCAGGAGATATATATGTTAAAGGCATCTCATTCAGTAGCTATATAACTAAGGGTGGGTTCACATCTCTTTTATGGATTCCGTTAAGTGGGGACTGTGGGGACTATTTTATTATCAGCCAGTGACTGTGTTACTGTAATACTGTTATCAATTCACTACATAGTTTTCCCTGTGCGTGCATTCACATTTCACTTCACTTGGTTCGTTGTACTACTGTCAGTGTCAGACTGTTGTCACTGTGGGTAACAATGCACAACAGACAACAATGCACACCACAGTGACAGCTCCTGACTCCTGTCCTGAGTCCTCCTGTCCGGCGTCAGCCTCAGCTTCCCTTCACTATCACTATAATCAATCACTCTTCCTGACTCACTCATTAGAGAGCTGAAGAGCCGACTGAGTCAGCAGCAGCAAGTGAATCGAATGGATAGCATCTGCGCATGCGCACCGGCACCTAGAGTCTTCGGTTCACTTGCGAGTCAGCTCAGCAGTCAGTGACTCAGCGAGTGAACCGAAGATCCGATTCATGAACCGATTCATCTGAAAGATCCGAACTTCCCATCACTATTGTACACAGCGCAGCGTGCAGGAGGGATAACCGCGGGCGCACTGAGGTCATATCCGGCGGGCCACGGCATTACAGGAACAGCACCAGCTGCTCTGACGTCCTGCCGCCGGATATACGTCACAGGATATCCGGCGGCAGGACGTCAGAGCAGCTGGTGCTGTTCCTGTAATGCCGCGGCCCGCCGGATATGACCTCAGTGCGCCCGCGGTTATCCCTCCTGCACGCTGCGCTGTGTACAACCTGCTCACCAGTTTCGACCAGCAGACGGCCCACAGCGCTCAGCCACACCAGCCCGCGAGACAGCAGGAGCTTCTGGAGCAGGTATCAGATAAACTCATCCAGCTGGAAGGGAGGGCAATCATAGTGCTGTTCTGATTTATGGACACAGCTCTCAGCATGCTTAGCCAGCCTTCTATCTGGCTGTTTCTGAGCCTGTGGACTGTGACTCTCAAGAAGCACAGCCAGATAGAAGGCTGGCTAAGCATGCTGAGAGCTGTGTCCATAAATCATAACAGCACTATGAAAATTACTGACTGGCTAAGCATGCTGAGAGCTCAGTCTAAATAACATAACACATAAAGAAATTACTGTTTCTAGCTGCTAGTCCACAGTCCACAGTCCACAGCTAGTCCACAGCAGCTAGAAACAGTAATTTCTTTAAAGGGATTCTGTCACCAGGTTTTACCCCTGTCAGCTAAAAATATGCTGATGTTCAGGGGACGTCTTCACGATTCCTAATGTGGGCTTATAAATGTCATCTGTGGGCTTATTTAGCTAAAAACCAGCTATTACTAACCTGTCAGTCAAACAAATAAGGTGCCCAAGGGGATGTTAATGGATGCAAGGTGCCCGCCGCACCCACCGCCGTTCGTGCCCAGCGCTGCCTTTCCGGACTTCTGCGCCGCCTCCTAATCCTCTGTGCCGCCTCTCGCTCTCCCTCCCTCCCCCCTCCTTCTGCTGTAAGATCTTGCGCTTGCGCACAGGGCTCTGCCTGATGCGCCCGTACAGACTTCTCCATTTGGCTTCTTACAGCGAAGTGCGCATGCGCCGGCACTTCGCTCAACCCCTGTATGCGCGAGATCTTACAGCAGGAGGAGGGGGGAGGGAGAGCGAGAAGCGGCACAGAGGATTAGGAGGCGGCGCAGAAGTCTGGAAAGGCGGCGCTGGGCACGAACGGCGGCGGGTGTGGCCGGCACCTTGCATCCATTAACATCCCCTTGGCACCTTATTTGTTTGACTGACAGGTTAGTAAAAGCTGTTTTTTTAGCTAAATAAGTCCACAGATGACATTTATAAGCCCACATTAGGAATCGTGAAGACTCCCTGAACATCAGCATATTTTTAGCTGACAGGGGTGAAACCTGGTGACAGAATCCCTTTAATGTGTCATGTTATTTAGACACAGCTCTCAGCCTTCTATCTGACTGGCTAAGCATGCTGAGTGCTGTGTCCATACATCATAACACAGCTCTATGAAAATTACTGTTTCTAGCTGCTGTTGTCCACAGTCCACAGCAGCTAGAAAACAGTAATCTTCATAGTCATGTTAAATGATCACTATAGTGTCAGGAAAACAAAGCGGTTTTCCTGACACTATAGTGCCCTGAGGGTGCCCCCACCCTCAGGGTCCCCCTCCCGTGGTCCCCCTCCATGTTGCCAAGATAGACGCCAAATGAAGGGGTAGTTGCAGGAACAAAATACTTTAATGGTATCGATAAAATATATATGTAATTAAGACACTGAGTGCAGTTCCATAAAAAGGCCCATCAAAATCCTCAGCACCAGGCCCATGATGCTCTTAATCCGGCCCTGGTCAAAACTACAGCTGCGAGGGTTGGTGAGGAGGGTATCAATTCTGTT
Source organism: Bufo bufo (assembly GCF_905171765.1). NCBI lineage: Eukaryota > Metazoa > Chordata > Amphibia > Anura > Bufonidae > Bufo > Bufo bufo. The sequence continues at coordinate 796,128,968 of NC_053390.1, read as the reverse complement.
ATTTATTTACAGCACGTGCAGCCGCTGGGACATTTAATTTTTTCTTGTACTGGAATAGCCCTTTAAAGGTTAAGGAAACATTTGTACATGAAAAATGACTAAACTCATATCTGGCTAAACTGCAGTAGAAAATAAAATTGCACTTATTTGTTTTAAGGATTTGGCTTCATTTTTCATGCTCTCAGCAATGCTCAATCATACCTGGTTTTCAAGCACTTCTCTCTCAACTCCGGCTCTGTGGGCGTTCCCTCAGCACTGGTCACATGGTCTCTTCACTGCCTTTTTTTCCCACACGCATGAGCAGAGCTCCTCTTCCCCTCACTTCTCTGTGTAATTCCAAAAACCCACCCACCCCGTGTTACACAGCATGAACTCCCTGAGCAGATACTCAGCATTCATAGCAGAATGTACCTGAGATTCATCATCGTCCATCATGCCCCTGCCTTGCCCCTGGTAATTATATTGCCCCTCAGCAGTGCCCCCAGTATATATTATGCCCCCTGTAGTGCCCTCAGTAGATATACTGCTCTCTCTAAATAACTCCATAAATGTAGTGCCCTCCATAGATATAATGCCCCCATGTAGTGCTGTTACCTTACCCCCCTGCCTGCTGCCTATTACTACCGATGCAAGGGCAGCACTGCTTAATTACATATAATGCCTCCATATGCTGCCGTCACCTTACCACCCTGCCTGTTGGCTATTACTAGCATTGTGAGAGAAGTGCTGCTTACTTGCCAGGGCCGGAGATGTGCTGCCTGTCAATGTGATGAGAAGCCGATCCTTACTCCATGATGAAATGCTGGACTATCCTAGTTGACTACCATGAATTCAAAGAATGCAGAAGTGCTGGGCAGTAATGACAGAAAAAGCGTCCAGAACAGCGCTGAGTGCAAGATCGCGGGGTCTTTGTTGATGATGCGCTGCGCACTCGCTCAAAACAGTGTTTCATCAAGGAACAGAGAGCGGCCTCCTAGTGTATGCTGACCATATATGATGAATCACTGTATACTGATAACTCAGCACATGGAGGAGAGCACAAGCTTCAGAATGTATTTGGTCCTCTACGATCCCAGTTATACAATGACGCTACAGATGTGCGCCCCCGTGTGGTGACAGGAGGAGGCTACAGATGGACCATCAGATGACGGATATTCTGTAAAACCTGGCAGAACGGGGATGCTGTGCATAGGAGGCTGTAGAATAAAAAAAAAAAAAAAATTAGACAACAGGAGAAATGATTTTCTCCACATAATAAAATAAAATAAATATAAAAAAATAAATAAAGGCATCTGTCTGGCATAATCATATTTTTATGTTACCCTACACATCTTAGGATATGTCAAGTTAAATGAATAGTTAAGAGGGACACATTCGTAGAAGATCAGTTCCATATATTTGTGTATTTCTTCTCAGGGCGGTCCCCAATGACTCCAGCTGTTATATAGGTGACACTGTATAGGTGACATCTCTATATGCTGTGTGTGTGTCACTCCAGAGATCTGCACCCTGCACCCTGAAGATCAATTATCAGACTTGCAATCTGTCTGTCAAGGATGACTAGGAGCCTGAATCTTCTAGCCCATCCAAATGCTGTGAAGTCCATCAGTTAAAATACATGCGTTACCTTCAAAGTCTTGTTTCATGCATTATCCCTCTTTATGGCTGCTCTACCACCTTGAATAAATGCAAACGTTCACCCCCTCAAAGGATACCTTCTGGTTCTGTCTCCTTTGGGTCCTCCATGTGTCTGTTCCCTGATGTTTTCCAGAGCTGCTCTTTCTGCTTGTTGTCACACACACTGTCCTCTACATACATTGACTAAACAGAGAGACCTCCCTACTGGAGAGGTTGGACCCACCTTTGCCTAGCAGCTGTATCTATGAGGAAATAACCCATATACATAGCCTGGATGAAATGATATAAAACAACCTTTTAGAGCAATAATGCAGTAGACACAAACATAACCCCTTTAGCAGTGAACCACTGGGTGACTGCATATAACACATTTGCAGAGCTTTTATTTTCTAAGCTCAGCCTTTTGCACCATGCACCTCTTTTGTATCACTAATAGGGACTGTTCCCCCTCTGCCAGAGCAGATAGATATATGGCTGTGTGGAAGAAGATTCAATACAACTTGTAGTTTATGGATTGCAATCACTGGTCAGTCTGAGCTTAGGAGTCCAGTGGGCGGTCTGTCTGTACAAAGATAGCTGTTACTAAGTGAGAAGACCACCCACTGGACTCCTAAGGCCAGAAAGAGCAGGAATTTCAATCAATAAGTTAGAAGTTACTGCAAGTTGACACCTTTTACACCAAACTGTGTAATGAAAAGGATAAAAGGAGACTGAGGTGTTACTATATAGTGCTACATGCAGATCTATCAGAGACAGGCAGGATCCATTGGAAGTTGTCTGCGTGTCCCATGAATACTTGACTTTTATGTTTCCGTCCCAGAATAATATATGACATGACTATGACTTACCACTGAATATCAGGAAGTCAACAACAAGCAGGAACACAGCTGCTATAGATATTCCCTGGATCCACTGCATTTAGACTCAATGTACTCAGTGTAACTGTTTTAGGTAAATTGTAATTTGAATCTGTGATTTTTGTCATTTTATTAGAAATTTGGTAATTAGTAAATTATTTTTAAACAGGATAGGGAAGAATTTCAGTACGACCACTAGATGTCAGACCTCTTCCACTAATGATAAGTTTTCTCTGTAGGACGGTATTTGTTAAAGAATGACAATTTCTATTGCCTACTGGACCTGGTAATATATTAGTGATGTGATAGTAACATGGATTTCTGACATAGCTATTTTATTTTAGCAGTTTTTAGCATAGTCATGGCCGAAAACTTTTTGAGATTGACACAAATTTTGGTAATCACAAAATCTGGTGCCCGTTTACATTAACTCTAGATTGTTATGAAGAGTGATCAGATGAATTGCAATTAATTGGAAGGTCATTCCTTGCAATGAAAACTAACTCATTCACAAAAAAAAATTAAAACATTTCCACTGCATTTCAGCCCTGCTTAAAATGACCTGCTAACATCATTTCAGTGATCTCTTCTTAGCTCAGGAGAAAATGTTAATGAGGCCAAGACAGTTGATATTACCCTGTCATGCTGATTGAATTAGAATGGCAGACTGTTTGCTTTTAAAGGTGGATGGTGCTTGAAATCATTGTTTTCTTCTGTTAACCATGGTTACCTCCAAGGGAACACGTCATCATTGCTTTGCATCAAAAGGGCTTCACTGGAAAGGTTATTGCTGTTTGTAAATTGGTATCTAACTCAACCATTTATTGGACCATCAAGGACAAGGAGAAAGTTTAAATTACTGTGAAGAAGACTTCAGGATGCCCAAGAACAGCCAGAATGTGACAGAACCATCTCCTAAAGAGAAGTCTGTTACAAGATTAGGTTGCCACCAGGGCAGAGCTTTCTAAGGAATGGAAAATAAATAAACTTGGTAACGGCCCACTGATATTGGAATAGGGATATGGGGGTGGTTAAGCTCTCCGAAAAACCAATAAGAAGGAGAATGGACTAATAAAAGTATAAAAGCTGGCACCAACACACTAATCAGACAAGCATTATGTTCATAGCAAGCAAGGTAATATAGAGACAAAGGTTTATTTAGAAATAGTCCAGAATTTCAAAGAGGATTATGTATTGTAGAGAATAATAGGTTCTTTACATTGTGCAATTATATGATTGTTATGCAACTGTTATTACGTGTAATATGCCTGGTTCACCAGAAGGTGGCAGTGTAAATGGCAGAACTAAACTTAGAAAGAATGGGACTCACCATTCCATTCTCCCCCCTCTGGGCAGAGGTGGGCCAGTCGTGCTTCCTTCCAGAAGCGAGGGGCAGCAGTTCCAATTAGTTCTAGTTCTAGTCGAGTCTGGACAGGAAAGGAGTAAGGTGTGGCAAGCACACAGTCTGTTGTGCCTATATCAGCCAGAGCAACCTAAGCTCTGGTGACCATGGAAATATATGTCTGGAAGCCATAGGGACCAGAGGAAATCCTTCATTGGTCGCCATAATAGATATCAGCAAGAGGAATTGTTCTTCGGCTGGAAATTAAGTTATTTACACACCATCCAAGGATACCAGATCAGACCTACAGTACAGAAACCAGACTTAAGCAGAGTTTAGTGCAGCATAAAGAAAAAAGCAGAGTATTTGAGCAAATCTGTCAGCATAGCAGAGCAAGCAAGAAAGTAAAGCTATTAAGTTTGCCTGCCAGTTTATGCCAAAGCCTGCTGGAACCACGACAAAGCCTGAAAAACATTTGGATGCAAGTTTACCCAAGTAAAGCTGCTGATGAACCTTATATTAAGGTCTGGACTCAAGTTATTCATTCTTCATCCCTCAGCTATTCCCTGTTTTAATGCTTCGAAGCCTAAGCCTGAGTCCCGCTGTATCCAGGTAGGAGCACCGTGACACATAAAGGCTGCACCACACCACTCGGCATTCCAGTATACACCTGGGATGCGATAGGGCCCTGGGGGGAGGCTCATTGCAAAAGTCTAATTAATAATACTGCAGTATAGTTAGTCAATGTCATGTATGGTGGTAGTAATTAGTAGAGGTACTCCTGGTATGCTTATACCGATATTTCTCTTATGCACTCTGGTTGATAATGAAAAGTTTTCAATAAACAGTGCACTGCTGCCCTTACCACCTTGCTGTATGCTGTGTGACCGGTAATTCACATGATCTTGATTTTCTAATGTACAATATGAGGTTCTATGTTCGCAGACTCCAAAGGTCTGTATTATATGGGCCATGCTGACATCTGTAAGCTGCTTGTGCTCCAAGCCTCCAGGACTCATACAGGGTCTTGCACTCGGAGTATCTCACTCTTGTGCAGGAACTCTTCAATGTCCTGACACATGATGCATTCCAGCGTCCTCCTGTTAATTACATTTTTGAAAGAAAATGTCTGCACAATGTTTGTGATATTAGCAATATCGTGGCTATAAATTGGCCAGACACATTTTATTGTTGTCACAACACCTTCCTCTGTGGTATTTGGAGGATGGCCACTTCTATCCAAGAAAAAACTTCAAGAAAAGATTAACATATGCAGGAAGTGTAGAAGAGAAACGGAGAAGAGGAGGAAAACTTAAAGAGGACCTTTCACTAGATTAAAAGATCTAAACTAACTATACAGACATGTAGAGCGGCGCCCTGGGATCCCCCTGCACTTACTGTTATCCCTGTGCGCCGCTCCGTTCTCCGGTTATAGCCTCCGGTATCTTCACATGTTAGGCTCCACCCAGTGGAACCTGCCGGCGTCTCCTTCTCCCAGGCTGTAGCGCTGGCCAATCGCTGCGCTCAGCTCATAGCCTGAGAGAAAAAAAAAAACTCTCAGGCTATGAGCTGAGCGCTGCGATTGGCCAGCGCTACAGCCTGGGAGAAGGAGACGCCGGCAGGTTCCACTGGGTGGAGCCTAACACGTGAAGATACCGGAGGCTATACCGGGAGAACGGAGCGGCGCCCAGGGATAATAGTAAGTGCAGGGGGATCCCAGGGCACCGCTCTACATGTCTGTATACTTAGTTTAGATTTTTTAATCTAGTGAAAGGTCCTCTTTAAGACTTGTTACTAAGAGCTCCGGTTTAAATTGGCTTGCCAGGACCATGGTCACCCACTCATCTGTGCCTCCTCCTACAAAATCTCAGTTTAAACTGGATGACCCAAGGACATTACCTGCGTGACTATGTATGGCTACTTTAACATCTGGAGCACTACCATCCGGCCACCAGTTCTGGCAGAAAATGCCGGAAATTGGCTGGACACCAACTGCAGCATGCAATGGTTTGTATCCAGCTGATTTTCGGCATATTTGCTGGATTGAGGACGGATCTTCGTCGAATCCCAATATAGTTAATAGGACCGGAGGGCATTTAAATTGCAGATGTGAAAGTAGCCTGTTGGTTTCCTTTCATGCTCGAGGGAAATACTAATGGGGTAATTACCTTCTTTGGAAATTGTCCCCAGTGTGTATGAGTCTCAGGTAGGGAAATTAGATTAGGGGTCCCAATGAGGACAATATGTGTTGGTTAATCGTGATCTCTAAACAGCATATGGTGGCCCTGTATACAGAGCTGGATGTAGCTGTAAGATCATTGGAATCTGTATCATTTATACCCATCTTTTTTGCATACACAAAATCTTTGGTCATTCCCTCTTGATGTCTGGATATATCAGCAGTTTACCTCCGCCCTGGTGATCTGTGCCTATGACAGATCAGCATCACAGTGATGGTGCCCCTGGTATATGCTCCGTGCCTCCTCTACCTCTATACTCCAGGTAATATCATATTCTAGACTGGTCTGAGCTGCAGGGTTGTGATTACAGGGCTTAGTCCTCTGGACTGTATGGTCTGTATAATAATCTACTCTTTTTGTATTGAAAGCTACAAGTGGAGAGATTGGGAGGACTCAGACTCCAGACTCCATCTCGGCATTTCCAGGAGATAAAGTCACCATCTTATGTACATCCAGTTCCAGCACTTATTATAGTGATATCTCCAAATATAAAGTGAACTGGTATCAGATAAAAGAAGGAAAACCAAACCTTCTCCTCGGTTATGCCACCACTCGCCAGTCCGGGATCCCAGAGAGGTTCAGTGGCACCGGGTCAGGCAACAATTTCACTCCCACAATCACAGGAATGACAGAAGAAGATGCAGCAGATTATTACTGTCAGAATGATTATGACGTCCTCCTCACACAGTGATACAGAGCCGCACAAAACCTTCTTCCAAACATGAGCCTGACATTCATAGCTCTGTTATGTCCAGAAGCCATGATGCTAATGTGAACAAAGCCTAAAAGGAAGCAAAAGAAAAACAAGAAATGATATCAATGAAAGGAAAAGACAACCGATTTTTTCTATGAGTGGTGTAAGGTGCAGATTGAAGGGGTTGTCCACTGAATGACTCATATGCCTTAGCTGAGTATAGTAGCGGATGAAATAGATAGACAGATAGATATATAGATATTAGATAGATAGATATGGACTGCAGTATTACACAACAGGGTCATTGCAAAGAATATTAATCTTTGTTATGTTGCTAAGTGAAATGTTGTGATTTATTGTATTTGTATACCTAGTAGCACTGCATGAACAGTTTAAGGTTGTCACCGTAGCTTATCCCCTTAGGTTGCCAGGAGGTGGACCTGGGTCCACCCCTTGGATAGTGAGTAGAAAGTCTTGCTGTGCTGCAATGAGGACCTATTTGTTCAGGCTCCTCAGAGCTAGGCCCAAACCAGGGGAGTTGTTAGGGTTTCAAAAGATCCGAGGCCCAAGCCCCAATGCATATGTGCCATATTAATCTCCCTATAGTGCCGATAGTAACTTCCTCCACTGCCCCTAGTAATCTCCCTCCAATGCACCCAGTAATCTCCCTATAGTGCCCATAGTAACTTCCTCCACTGCCCCTAGTAATCTCCCTCCAATGCACCCAGTAATCTCCCTATAGTGCCCATAGTAACTTCCTCCACTGCCCCCAGTAATCTCCCTCCAATGCACCCAGTAATCTCCCTATAGTGCCCATAGTAACTTTCCAAACTGTCCCTAGCAATGTCCCTCCAATGCACCCACAGACTGTCATCAGAGGGTTACTAGCACAATGGTGGCGGGCCCTTACATGAAGCCCGCCCCGCCGGTCACCAGCAGCCTCTTGTTGAAGCCACCAGCTGATTGGACGCACGGCGTGACGTCACGGCCTGTCCCGTTGCCTTTGCAGATGTGGCGGTTGGCGCTGCAAATGTCGCCAGGCAGGTGAAACGGATGGTGTACAGGAAACAAGACAATACCATATAAACAATGTCTCTCTGGATCCACAACTAAGGAACAAAGGGAGACCCCTGCAAAAGACCTGCCGCTCTCCCTCACTGCTCAGCCTATGCGAACACCCCAAAGGTGGATGTCCGCATATCCACGTTCCTCGGCTATCTATTACCTGAAGACCCTACAATAGTGAAGGGACACGACCACCGGCTCCCTACACTAAAACGGAGGGAGTCAGGGTCACCTGGATCCAGAAAAGACAAAATCATAAATACATAAACAGCACTTATCTTGCAGACGAATGACGACTGAGACTGGGAACTGGGAACTGGGAACAGGGAACTGGGAACTGGGAACAGCATGCACACACACTCCAGGAAGTTGTATCAGCCGCACACTACTGCATTATGGGGAGGAACTTAAAGGGTAGCGATCAGTCTGACTGCATGACAGCTGAGATAGACTAACGAGATGAGAAACTAAACCAAAACAAAGAAATTCAAGGAGGAGGATCTGAGAAGCTCCTGTGAGCGCTTCTCAGCTGTCTGGCTGTGACAGTACCCCTCCCTCTAGGAGTGGACTCCGGACACTCAGGGCCCACCTTCTCAGGATGGGACCTATGGAAAGCCCTGATGAGACGAGAGGCCTTAATGTCCGTCACTGGGACCCACATCCTCTCCTCAGGACCATAACCCTCCCAATGAACGAGGTACTGGAGGGAACCGCGGACAAGACGAGAATCCACAATCCTAGAGACCTGAAATTCAAGATTTCCATCAACCATAATCGGAGGAGGAGGCAAAGGCGAGGGTACAATAGGTTGAACATAAGGTTTCAATAAAGACTTATGAAAAACATTATGGATCTTCCAAGTCTGAGGAAGATCAAGACGGTAGGCAACAGGATTGATGACAGACAGGATCTTGTAAGGCCCAATAAACCTAGGACCCAACTTCCAGGAGGGAACCTTCAATTTGATATTCTTGGTAGACAACCACACCAGATCACCAACATTCAGGTCCGGACCAGGCACACGTCTCTTATCCGCCACACGCTCATATCTCTCACTCATGCTCTTTAGATTATCCTGAATCTTTTGCCAAATAGATGACAAAGACGAGGAGAATCTGTCCTCATCAGGCAAACCAGAAGAGCCCTCTCCCGAGAAAGTCCCAAACTGCGGATGGAACCCATATGCACCAAAAAATGGTGACTTATCAGAGGACTCCTGACGACGGTTATTTAAAGCAAACTCAGCAAGGGACAAAAAAGAACACCAATCCTCCTGATTCTCCGCCACAAAACAGCGCAGATATGTCTCCAGATTCTGATTGACGCGCTCTGTCTGGCCATTCGACTGCGGATGGAAAGCAGAAGAGAATGACAACCGAACCCCCAAGCAAGAACAGAAAGCCTTCCAGAATCTGGAAACAAACTGCGTGCCCCTATCAGAGACTATGTCTGAAGGAATCCCATGCAATTTGACAATGTGGTCAATAAATGCCTGCGCCAGCATCTTAGCATTGGGCAAACCAGGAAAAGGGATAAAATGCACCATTTTGCTAAAACGGTCCACCACCACCAGAATCACAGACTTCCCCGAGGAACGAGGCAAGTCCGTTATGAAGTCCATGGACAGATGTGTCCAAGGACGGGAAGGAATGGGCAAAGGAAGGAGAGGACCTGATGGCCGTGAATGAGGGACCTTGGCACGAGCGCAAGTCTCGCAAGCTGCCACAAAACCCTCAACCGACTTACGAACCGCAGGCCACCAGAATCTCCGAGCGATGAGATCCAGTGTGGCTCTTGCCCCCGGGTGCCCAGCAAGGACCGTGTCGTGGTGTTCTTTAAAAATCTTGTGTCTCAAAGCGAGAGGCACAAACAACCTCCCAGGAGGACAAAGATCAGGAGCTTCTGACTGGGCTGCCTGCACCTCTGCCTCCAATTCAGGAAAAAGAGCAGAGACCACCACACCTTCAGCCAAAATGGGACCCAGGTCTTCAAAATTCCCACCTCCCGGAAAACAACGTGACAGGGCATCTGCCTTCACATTCTTAACCCCAGGGCGGAACGTAACAACAAAATTAAACCTTGAAAAGAACAAAGACCATCTGGCCTGTCTCGGGTTCAGACGCTTGGCTGACTCCAAGTAGGCCAGATTTTTATGGTCAGTAAACACGGTAATAGGGTGTCTGGCTCCCTCTAGCCAATGGCGCCATTCCTCAAAAGCCAACTTGATGGCCAACAATTCCCTATCTCCCACATCATAATTTCTCTCTGCGAAGGAGAGTTTCTTTGAGAAAAAGGCACACGGTTGCCATTTGGCAGGAGAGGAACCCTGAGACAAGACCGCACCCACCCCTACCTCAGAAGCATCAACCTCAACTATGAAGGGTAACGAAACATCAGGTTGTACTAGGATGGGAGCGGAAGCAAAACTCTCCTTGATATTAGAAAAGGCCTTACGCGCCTCTACCGACCAGGAAGAAAAATCTACCCCCTTTCTGGTCATATCAGTGAGTGGTTTAACAACAGAGGAATAATTCAAAATAAATTTCCTGTAATAATTGGCAAAGCCCAAAAAACGCATCAGCGCCTTCTGATTCTCAGGAAGCTCCCACTCAAGCACAGCGCGGACCTTCTCGGGGTCCATGCGAAAACCAGAAGCGGAGACAAGAAACCCCAGAAATTGGATTTCTGGAACCGCAAACACACATTTTTCCAGTTTCGCGTATAATTTATTCTCCCGCAGGATGAGCAAGACCTGACGTAAGTGTTCCTTATGAGTCTTGAAATCAGGAGAAAAAATCTAAATGTCATCCAAATACACTAATACAAATTTTCCCATTAAATGATAAAAAATGCTGTTGACGAAATGCTGAAAAACGTCTGGGGCATTCATCAAACCAAAAGGCATAACCAAATTCTCAAAATGGCCCTCAGGGGTATTGAAAGCCGTCTTCCATTCGTCTCCTTCTCTGACCCTAACCAGGTTGTATGCCCCTCTTAGGTCTAATTTGGAAAATACTTTAGCCCCAACAACCTGGTTAAACAGGTCCGGGATCAGAGGAAGCGGATAAGGATCACGAATAGTGATACTGTTCAGCTCCCTGAAATCCAGACAAGGTCTTAAAGAACCATCTTTTTTCTTAACAAAGAAAAAACCAGCGGCAACAGGTGACTTCGAGGGTCGTATGTGTCCTTTTCTCAGACTCTCAGAGATATAAGCCCGCATAGCGACCCTCTCAGGTTGGGAGAGATTGTATAAACGAGATTTAGGCAGCTTGGCGCCTGGGATGAGATTAATAGGGCAATCATACTCCCTGTGCGGAGGCAAACCCTGAACTCCACTCTCAGAGAAGACATCCAAAAATTCAGAGAGGGAAGGTGGTACAGTCTTAGTAGAAACCTCAGAAACAGATGTTATGAGGCAATTCTCTCTGCAAAAGTTACTCCAACCATTTATTTGCCTCGCTTGCCAATCAATGGTGGGGTTATGTTTAGTGAGCCAGGGTAGCCCCAACACTAGAGGAGTAGGCAAACCGCTAAGGACGAAACATGACACATCCTCAACATGAGCATCACTCACAATTAAACGGATATTGTGAACTATGCCCTTTAATGATTTCTGAGAAAGTGGAGCTGAATCAATAGCAAAAACAGGAATATCCTTTCCCAAAGTGCATACCTGGAAACCATGAGTTATTGCAAATTGATTATCAATGAGGTTGACAGCTGCTCCACTATCCACAAAAATCTCACAAAAAATGCTCTTGCTCTCTAGCGCCACCCTAGCAGGCAGGACAAAACGGGAACTACAAGCAAACGGAAAACCTTCAATTTCCGCCTCAACCCTGCCAATAGTAACAGACAGAACATTTTTTAAAGATTTTTTCCTTTTTGTCTCTTTATTACTCCCAGAAAACTGCCTGAATCTCCTAGAGGGACAAACATTTGCCAGATGATTTATACCTCCACAACAAAAACAAACCCTCCCCTGCGGGCTGAATCTTCTATTGTCAGAGGCAATCAACCCCAGCTGCATGGACTCCTGCTCAGAAGGGGCTGACAGCGACTGAGACCCCTGTTCACAGAATGAGACCGCTGCACTGTCCCGGGACTGAGTATGACAGGAAGGAGAGATCTCTCCTCTCTCTCTAAGACGCCTGTCAATACGAACAGCCTGAGACATAGCAGAATCCAAGGAGGTAGGTCTTTCATGAAAGGCAAATGCATCTTTCAATCCCTCTGAAAGACCATAGCAAAATTGACTTCGGAGTGCAGCATCATTCCAACCCGTATCTGCTGCCCATCTCCGAAATTCTGAACAGTATATCTCTGCGGATTGTTTACCCTGGCATAACAGACGTAGTCTAGACTCAGCCAGAGCAATACGATCCGGATCATCATATATCTGACCCAGGGCTAAAAAGAATTCATCCACTGAACGAAGGGGCCGTGCCCCCTCCGGCAGCGAAAAGGCCATGGACTGAGCGTTACCCCTGAGCAGCGATATAATGATCCCCACCCTCCGTTCTTCATCACCAGAAGAATGGGGAAGAAGGCGAAAATGGAGTTTGCAAGCCTCTCTAAAACGCACAAAATTCTCACTACCCCCGGAGAACGTATCCGGGAGTGAGATCTTAGGCTCAGCACAAACTCCATGAACGCAAGCTGAACCGGTCACTTGAAACTGAGAAAAAGTCTTACGGAGATCAGCTACCTCCAAAGAAAGACCCTGAAAGCGTTCAGCCAAAAGTGAAACCGGATCCATGCTTGAGACGGTTTCGGCGGCTGATAATGTCCCGGATGGTGTACAGGAAACAAGACAATACCATATAAACAATGTCTCTCTGGATCCACAACTAAGGAACAAAGGGAGACCCCTGCAAAAGACCTGCCGCTCTCCCTCACTGCTCAGCCTATGCGAACACCCCAAAGGTGGATGTCCGCATATCCACGTTCCTCGGCTATCTATTACCTGAAGACCCTACAATAGTGAAGGGACACGACCACCGGCTCCCTACACTAAAACGGAGGGAGTCAGGGTCACCTGGATCCAGAAAAGACAAAATCATAAATACATAAACAGCACTTATCTTGCAGACGAATGACGACTGACGACTGGGAACAGGGAACTGGGAACAGGGAACTGGGAACTGGGAACTGGGAACAGCATGCACACACACTCCAGGAAGTTGTATCAGCCGCACACTACTGCATTATGGGGAGGAACTTAAAGGGTAGCGATCAGTCTGACTGCATGACAGCTGAGATAGACTAACGAGATGAGAAACTAAACCAAAACAAAGAAATTCAAGGAGGAGGATCTGAGAAGCTCCTGTGAGCGCTTCTCAGCTGTCTGGCTGTGACAGCAGGGTATAGGAGGAGATGCTGGGGCTGCTGCTGACTTTGTTGTGGTGAGGTCCGGGGCAGTGGTAGTTTAATTCGGGGCCGTTGCCCCTGATAGAAAGCCCTAGCGTCGCCCCTGGCCCAAATTAGGAGAATCTTCATCTCTGAGACTTCTACAGCCAAAGAAGCAAATTTATCAAAAGGCCTCATGAAAGGAAGATTAGATGGTCCAGATTCTGCAAGCCTGTGCATTGGAGCTAGAGAGCAAAGTATTGTGCTCGTTTATGGCAGAGAGACAGCATGGAAAGAAACCAACAGGAGAACATAGGCTACTTTCACATCGGCAGCTTGGATTCTGGCAGGCTGTTCGATAGATAGACAGATAGACAGACAGATAGATAGTCTCATCTCAGCCTTACAGAGTTATAGAAATGATTGAGCAACTGGCACCCCCTGTTTCCATAAAACTGTTCGAAGATGTCCATGTAAACTGCGTTATTCACAGTTAATTTGAAGAAAATTGGGCCCACAATGTGTGTTTCTGAAAGGCAGACATCCCAACCTGCAAAAACTCATTTCAGGGAGGTGCACTTCTCATTTCAGGGAGGTGCACTTCTCATTTCAGGGAGGTGCACTTCTCATTTCAGGGAGGTTTTCTTTTTTTTTCTTTCACAAACTTTTTATTACATTTTCCAAACATATGCAGTATCTGCACACTTTGCTCTATGGTGTGGAGGACTGGGCTCATTACCCTGCCCCAAATTATCCTATTTATGTATATGATTAAAGGGATTCTGTCACCACCTATAAGCCCTGTGAGCTAAACATCTGCTCATGTCCAGGGTAGCATTCTGATTTCTAAGGTGGCCTTATAAAAGCTATTTGTGGCTTTATTCTGCGGAAAAACTGTTTTTTACTAACCTGTCAATCATTGAATTAAGGTGCCCAAGCAGGGGATGTCTGTGGATGCATGGTGCCCGGCCGCATGCATCGCCATTCGTGCCCAGCGCCGCCTTCTACTCCTCAGTGCCCCCTCTCCCTCCTCCCGCTTTGAGATCCCGCGCGTGCGCACAGGCTCAGCCTGATGCGCCGTTGCGGACCGCTGGCATCGGCTTCTTCTTGCACTGTGCGCACGCGCCGAGAAGGGGACACTGCTACAGGTTGCCGGAAAGGTTTACTGCGAGTAAACTAGAGATGGGAAGTTCGGATCTTTCACATGAATCGGTTCATTTGAATCAGTTCATTCAAATGAACCGATTCATGAATCGAATCTTCGGTTCATTCGCTGAGCTGACAAGAAGCAAGTGAACCGAAGCTTAGGTTGCGCAATGCGCATGTGCGGATGCTTGGATTCACTTGCTGACTCGCTGAGTCGGCTCTTGGTCTGAGTCAGGAAGTTTATTCTTTAAAACCCTGTGTGTAATTATCTACCCCACTGTAGGAAAAAACAAGCATCCAGGGGGGGTGAATTTAACACTGGGGGTAAATAATATAATTAAAATGGAGGGTTAAATGTGTAATTGTATTTAAAAAAAATACATCTCTCTCAATAGTTATATAGCTACTGAATGAGACAGAAGATGGGATGCCTTTAACATATAGATCTCCTTGAGAAGCCATTTGACCCTAAAGGGTTAATTCAACCTGTAATCTAAACTGTGTCCTGTCACTTCTCTTATCTCTCTGCTCTGCTATCAGTAAGGGATATATTGTCTCACATGGGGGTGTCAGGGAGCCGCTATCTAATAGTGGGAGACTCCCTGAACCTCCGGGAGACTTGAGATCCCTGTGACACTGCGCACCAAACATCTATTTTCTGAAGTGGTGTTTAGTGGGTCAAATGAGAATTTCCAGCAGACCAGTACCTCGTATTCTGGGAATTTACGTGACCTGATAAATGAAATCAAACATTGTCTTTCATTAAGTCCAGCAATGGGTCCAAATTTCTGTCAGCAATCACAGTCAGCAACCAAGTCCAGTAATTTAGCCGTTAAGCTTTGTCAGACTCTTTCAGTTCCTTCACACATGTTACTCGGTACAGTTTCAGGTTCAGAGATTTCAGCTCTTGCTGACATGTCCTTCATGATACACCAACTTGCTGAGACAGTATTCCGGTTGATTTTTGGGCGCTATTTACAATCAGCCACTGAATTTCATGCACAACTTCAGCCGTCCTGATTGATCATGTTTGGAACAAAGCCAGTTTGATGCCATTTCCGAACCAGACTCTGAATAAAACGTTTAGCTGGTGGTTTTGTTCCTGGGTACTTGTCGGCAAAGGTCTCTTGTGTTTCCTTAATCGATTTGCTTCGCACATGGCCTTCCACAATCACTATTCGCTGTTCCGGGGAGAACACCATCTTTCTGACACAATAGGCCACATATCAAGCTGAATAATAAATCAGTCTTAGTTGCCCATAGCAACCAATCAGAGCTCAGCTTCCAGTTCCTACAGGGCTCTGAAAAAATGAAAGAGTCTTCTCAAGAGGAAGTCATGTCAAGAAGTTTTGTGTTGCTGCAGCCTGTTTACAACATGGAGCGGTCAAGGCTGGAGAGAAATATCTGATTGTCATGTATTCTCTTCTCTATTCTAGTCCTGAGCTCTCTGTAGTTTATAGGATCTTTCACCGGATAAACTGTTTTGTCTTCTCTATAAGAAAATAACTCTGTGATTAGAAGCAGAGCCGTTTCATCGACATGTGATGTCATCAGGAGGATTTGTATATTCCTGGATGACATCATCTCTCAGACTATTCCCTGAAGATTTCATGTGATCAGAGCAGGATTAAAGTGAGGACACCTGGAACTCCACGAATAAGGAAGATGTAGGGGTTCCCACCAGAACTGCTTGTCATCCGTATTGGATGCACAAGTCTTCCATAGATGTCAGTGATAGGACCTGCCTCAGGGGGGTGCTGTAAGCCTTAGCTATACCTATTACAGTCTTGTACAGAACTCAGCAGTCTCTGCTTTTCCCTTCCTCTCCATCTGTTCACTTTGTTCCTGCCGTTCTGGCTCCTTGGGACAGCCTCTAATGCTCAACTTCTCCTCCCTCTTCTGGGTGACAAATCCAGCACCATCTTGCAGATCCGTCACCGGTCAATGTAAAGGCAGCGAAGTACGGGAACAACTTCACTCTCCGATTAGAGAAAACACCACAAAAATATTTTGTCATTAGACTAATAAAAAGTATTAAAGAATACATTGTAGTCATAGTCCAGTGCACCTCTCCTGCCACCTCTGTCCTCCTCACACTGAATGACAGCTGACTACATAGAGCAGCAGCCAGCCGTCAATCGCCATTGAGATGCTTAAGGGAATGGAGAGCTCCCCTTTTTTTGTGTGCTGTTGTTATTCTAAAAAAAATGAAAAGCTGTGGAGGGCTCCCACCAGATTATTTGCCAAAGGGCCTCCACCACTCTTTATCTCACCCTGCCAAACTCAAAATCCTCTTCTCTAATTCCACTCACATATTGTATTATAGAAATGGCAGCAGCCACCACTAGGGGGAGCTCAGGGCATGGAAAACTACACGCTTATTGAGCTCCACCTAGTGGTAGCTGCATGGAAATTCTGTTGTTTTATGACAACAAGCATAAGAAAAATTCAGCACTGAATCCTCACTCGCCAAGGGCCCCATGATACTGTCAGGATATCTCTCCATGTTAAAGGGGTTGTCCCACGAAAAATATTCTACAGTTTTCAAACCAACACCTGAATCTGATTACTTTTATAATTTCATGTAATTGTAAATTTTGCATGGGCCTTTGGAGTAGAGGGGGCGACCGAACCCTGAGGCGGACAACTAACTGCTAGGCAATTGATTTCTATGGGGCCATGCAAGAGATAATTGGATGCTTGAAGCTGGTTCTGAAACTGTTTCTACATGGGACTTCAGCGAAACTGGCTTATGGTCTTAATATGTGCCTCATTTGGTCCGTTTGATTGTATCTTCTCTCCCCCTACTATCACTAAGTGGTCCTCTTACTATCTTATTTCTATTTGAATATAGGATATCGTAACGCTTGATGGGTATCCAAATTCTAGGATATCATAACGGTTTAAGGATATCTCACATCCACAATGAATTTAGGACATCATAACACTAGATGGATATAAGGCATCTTTAATGTACTGACCCCCTGATGATCCCACAGAGTGAGGGAAATATGTCGGGGTATTATTGATGTTTTTGGGTACAACTATAATGTACTGTGTACCTAGCTGGCTGTATTAACCAGCAGCACAAGGGCTGTATACACAGTCCATTAATAGGCCCTACATTATTAGGGTAGCTGTATGTGGTATTGTCATTTTTGTATGTCCTTTTTTCTGTATCTGCCCACACTTTAGCACCATTTCCTACCTCCCTACCCTCTCAGGATCACTGTGTCAGGGCTATGTGAGGTTTAGATCAGCCTAGGTTCGAGGACAGGGAGTCCCCACCATTAGGGGTTGTCCCTGGGCTGAGCAAGATTAGGGTGAGACGATAGGGACAGCTTTTCCCCTTATCCCCTACATACCTTGCAGGTGCTTAGTGAGGCAATATATCTGAGTGCATCCTCAGCGAGTATCGTCCTGTGTAGATTTATTAATTTTTAAGGAACATTATTAAAGTATATCAATTTTAATGGGTTAAATAATTTGCTGGAAGTCGTAAATTTTGCATAGACACTGAGTTACTCAATAAAATTTATCTGTATAGCTCCACCTGCTGTTTGTTTTGTTTCTTATATCTTTGTCCTGCTCACTGAGATGGCCGCATATGCTCAGTTTCCTCCTTCAACTGCCCCCTGAGCTGTGATAGGGAGAGCTGAGACACGCCCCCTGATCTGCGATAGGGAGAGCTGAGACACGCCCCCTGAGCTGCGATAGGGAGAGCTGAGACACGCCCCCTGAGCTGCGATAGGGAGAGCTGAGACACGCCCCCTGAGCTGCGATAGGGAGAGCTGAGACACGCCCCCTGAGCTGCAGCAGAAAAGACAAGCTGCCTTGATATAAATCTAGCAGAGCAATAAATGGGGAGATCTCTGGATCCATGTGAGGTACAGGGCTGGTTCTAGCTTTGTTAGGCTACTTTCACACTTGCGTTCAGAGCGGATCTGTCTGGGGTCTGCCCAGACGGATCCGCTCATATAATGCAGACTTGGGATCCATTCAGAACGGATCCGTCTGCATTATATTGTAGAAAAAATTCTAAGTGTGAAAGTAGCTTCAGACGGATCCGTCCAGACTTTACATTGAAAGTCAATGGGGGACGGATCCGTTTGAAAATTGAGCCATATAGTGTCAAATTCAAACGGATCCGTCCCCATTGACTTACATTGTAAGTCTGGACGGATCCGTTTGCCTCCGCACGGCCAGGCGGACACCCGAACGCTGCAAGCAGAGTTCAGGTGTCCGCTTGCTGAGCGGAGGCTGAACGCTGCCAGACTGATGCATTCTGAGCAGATCCGCATCCACTCAGAATGCATTGGTAGCTGGACGGATGCGTTCGGGGCCGCTTGTGAGACTCTTCAAACAGAGCTCACAAGCGGAACCCAGACGCTAGTGTGAAAGTAGCCTAGGAGGTTGTCATGTACTGTATGATGTCTGATTTTCATTTTTAACTTTAGTCATGGGATTACCCCTTTAAGTACACCACTGAATAAAAGTGACTATTTTGTATTAAATTAGCTTCCTAGACATTAGTGATGTCCCGAACTATTCGCCGGTGAACAGTTCCCGGCGAACATAGCTTGTTCGCGTTCGCCGCGGCGGGCGAACATATACGATGTTCGGTCCGCCCCCTATACATCATCATTGAGCAAACTTTGACCCTGTACCTCACAGTCAGCAGACACATTCCAGCCAATCAGCAGCAGACCCTCCCTCCCAGACCCTCCCACCTCCTATCAAAAAGCAAGGACAGCATCCATCTTAGATTCATTCTGAAGCTGCAGTGTCACAAATTTGACTAAGTTGTAATCGCAATGCGATTAATACAGGTTATATTAATCGCATTGCGAATTCAACTTAGAGCTGGGTTCCTAATGGTTGTATTGCTAGGATATAACGAAGATTGAGAATATAGCGCTATATTCGTTATATTCGTCAATTCTACCAATACAACCATTAGGAACTCAGATCTAAGTTGTAATCGCAATGCGATTAATGCAGGTTATATTAATCGCATTGCGAATTCAACTTACCACACTCTGCGTCAACTACGTAATTTTCCATGGGAGTTTTGCCATGGATCCCCCTCCGGCATGCCACAGTCCAGGTGTTAGTCCCCTTGAAACAACTTTTCCATCACTATTGTGGCCAGAAAGAGTCCCTGTGGGTTTTAAAATTCGCCTGCCTATTGAAGTCTACGGCGGTTCGCCCGTTCGCGAACACTCACGGAAGTTTGCGTTCGCCGTTCGCGAACGGAAAATTTTATGTTCGCGACATCTCTACTAGACATATGATAATTTACACTGAAAACCTTTCACCCCCACAACCGTAATAACCTGAATGATATAAAAATATAAGAAAAAGAATAATGACAGAATTGCTTTTTTCTGTATCCACCTCTGAGAAAATGATGTATATGTGCCCCAAATGGTGCCTAAAACTACAATTCCTCCTCCATTAACAAGACCTCGGACATAAAGGACAAAAAGAAAATCATTTATTACAGCTAAAATGTGAATAATATTATTGTGTCATTCAAGGGGTTGTCCAGTCCTTGTATATTTATATTAATGCCCTATCTATATTAGAGATGTCGCGAACATAGAATTTTCCGTTCGCGAACGGCAAACACGAATTTCTGCAAATGTTCGCAAACGGGCGAAACGGGGCGAACCGCCATAGACTTCAATAGGCAGGTGAATTTTAAAACCCACAGGGACTCTTTCTAGCCACAGTAGTGATGGAAAAGTTGTTTCAAGGGGACTAACACCTGGACTGTGGCATGCCGGAGGGGGATCCATGGCAAAACTCTCATGGAAAATTACATAGTTGACGCAGAGTTGGATTTTAATCCATAAAGGGCATAAATCACCTAACAATCAAATTTTTTTTGGAACAACGTGGTTTAAAACATCCAGTGTGTGTATACGATCAGGTATGATGTTGTATCGATCAGGTAGTGTAAGGGTTACGCCCGCTTCACAGACATTGACAGACCAAACTCCCCTTTTAATGCACCGCAAACAACCGCAAACAGTCCATTTGCCGAACCGCAAACTTTCCATTTGCACAAGGTTGGATACCAAGCTAGCCATGTCCCGTCGATGTCATTGAAGGTTTCTTCCTCCACCCAGCCACGTACAACACCAAGGGTCCCCGAAAGGTGAATTGAATAGATTTTTCGAACGGGGAGATGGTTAAAAAACGCTGGCTACCTCCCCTTTGTTTGAATCCACGCCACAGTCACTGCGTCTGCGCCGTGCAATTTACTGTCACACCCGTGAGTGGTATTTTCTGTAGTACTATTCTCATCAGTTTAATCCCTGTATGGTCCCCAATCTGGGATCCATTTATTAAATTGATTTTTCGAACGGGCAGATGGTTAAAAAAACGCTGGCTCCCTCCCCTTTGTTTGAATCCACGCCACGGTCACTGCGTCTGCACCGTACAATTTACTGTCACACCCGATATGAGTGATATTTTCTGTAGTTCTCTCTTCTCATCAGTTTAATCCCTGTTACGTCCCCAATCTGGGGTCCATTTATTAAATTGATTTTTCGAACGGGGAGATGGTTAAAAAAAAAGCTTGCTCCCTCACCTTTGTTTGAATCCACGCCACGGTCTCTGCGTCTGCGCCGTGCAATTTACTGTCACACCCGTGAGTGGTATTTTCTGTAGTACTATTCTCATCAGTTTAATCCCTGTATGGTCCCCAATCTGGGATCCATTTATTAAATAGATTTTTCGAACGGGGAGATGGTTAAAAAAACGCCAGCTCCCTCCCCTTTGTTTGAATCCACGCCACGGTCACTGCGTCTGTGCCATGCAATTTATTGTCACACCCATGAGTGGTATTTTCTGTAGTACTATTCTCATCAGATTAATCCCTGTATGGTCCCCAATCTGGGATCCATTTATTAAATAGATTTTTCGAACAGGGAGATGGTTAAAAAAACGCTGGCTCCCTCCCCTTTGTTTGAATCCACGCCACGGTCACTGCGTCTGCGCCATGCAATTTATTGTCACACCCGTGAGTGGTATTTTCTGTAGTACTATTCTCATCAGATTAATCCCTGTATGGTCCCCAATCTGGGGTCCATTTATTAAATTGATTTTTCGAACGGGGAGATGGTTAAAAAAACGCTGGCTCCCTCTCCTTTGTTTGAATCCACGCCACGGTCACTGCGTCTGCGCCGTGCAATTTACTGTCACACCCGATATGAGTGGTATTTTCTGTAGTTCTCTCTTCTCATCAGTTTAATCCCTGTTATGTCCCCAATCTGGGGTCCATTTATTAAATTGATTTTTCGAACGGGGAGATGGTTAAAAAAACGCCGGCTCCCTCTCCTTTGTTTGAATCCACACAACGGTCACTGCGTCTGCGCCATGCAATTTATTGTCACACCCGATATGAGTGGTATTTTCTGTAGCACTATTCTCATCAGATTAATCCATGTATGGTCCCCAATCTGGGATCCATTTATTAAATTGATTTTTCGAACGGGGAGATGGTTAAAAAAACGCTGGCACCCTCCCCTTTGTTTGAATCCACGCCACGGTCACTGCGTCTGCGCCATGCAATTTATTGTCACACCCGATATGAGTGGTATTTTCTGTAGCACTATTCTCATCAGATTAATCCCTGTATGGTCCCCAATCTGGGATCCATTTATTAAATTGATTTTTCGAACGGGGAGATGGTTAAAAAAACGCTGGCTCCCTCCCCTTTGTTTGAATCCACGCCACGGTCACTGCGTCTGCACCGTGCAATTTACTGTCACACCCGATATGAGTGGTATTTTCTGTAGTTCTCTCTTCTCATCAGTTTAATCCCTGTTACGTCCCCAATCTGGGGTCCATTTATTAAATTGATTTTTCTAACGGGGAGATGGTTAAAAAAACGCTGGCTCCCTCCCCTTTGTTTGAATCCACGCCACGGTCACTGCGTCAGCGCCGTGCAATTTACTGTCACACCCGTGAGTGGTATTTTCTGTAGTACTATTCTCATCAGTTTAATCCCTGTATGGTCCCAAATATGGGATCCATTTATTAAATAGATTTTTCGAACGGGGAGATGGTTAAAAAAACGCTGGCTCCCTCCCCTTTGTTTGAATCCACGACACGGTCACTGCGTCTGCGCCGTGCAATTTACTGTCACACCCGTGAGTGGTATTTTCTGTAGTACTATTCTCATCAGTTTAATCCCTGTATGGTCCCGAATCTGGGGTCCATTTATTAAATTGATTTTTCGAACGGGGAGATGGTTAAAAAAACGCTGGCTCCCTCTCCTTTGTTTGAATCCACGCCACGGTCACTGCGTCTGCGTCGTGCAATTTACTGTCACACCCGATATGAGTGGTATTTTCTGTAGTTCTCTCTTCTCATCAGTTTAATCCCCGTTACGTCCCCAATCTGGGGTCCAGTTATTAAATTGATTTTTCGAACGGGGAGATGGTTAAAAAAACGCTGGCTCCCCCCCCTTTGTTTGAATCCACGCCACGGTCACTGCATCTGCCCCATGCAATTTACTGTCACACCCGTGAGTGGTATTTTCTGTAGTACTATTCTCATCAGTTTAATCCCTATATGGTCCCCAATCTGGGATCCATTTATTAAATTCATTTTTCGAACGGGGAGATGGTTAAAAAAACGCTGGCTTTCTCCCCTTTGTTTGAATCCATGCCACGGTCACTGCGTCTGCGCCGTGCAATTTACTGTCACACCCGATATGAGTGCTATTTTCTGTAGTACTATTCTCATCAGTTTAATCCCTGTTACGTCCCCAATCTGGGGTCCATTTATTAAATTGATTTTTCGAACGGGGAGATGGTTAAAAAAACGCCGGCTCCCTCTCCTTTGTTTGAATCCACGCCACGGTCACTGCGTCTGCGCCATGCAATTTATTGTCACACCCGATATGAGTGGTATTTTCTGTAGCACTATTCTCATCAGATTAATCCCTGTATGGTCCCCAATCTGGGATCCATTTATTAAATTGATTTTTTGAACGGGGAGATGGTTAAAAAAACGCTGGCTCCCTCCCCTTTGTTTGAATCCACGCCACGGTCACTGCGTCTGCACCGTGCAATTTACTGTCACACCCGATATGAGTGGTATTTTCTGTAGTTCTCTCTTCTCATCAGTTTAATCCCTGTTACGTCCCCAATCTGGGGTCCATTTATTAAATTGATTTTTCGAACGGGGAGATGGTTAAAAAAACGCTGGCTCCCTCCTCTTTGTTTGAATCCACGCCACGGTCACTGCGTCTGCGCCGTGCAATTTACTGTCACACCCGTGAGTGGTATTTTCTGTAGTACTATTCTCATCAGTTTAATCCCTGTATGGTCCCAAATATGGGATCCATTTATTAAATAGATTTTTCGAACGGGGAGATGGTTAAAAAAACGCTGGCTCCCTCCCCTTTGTTTGAATCCACGACACGGTCACTGCGTCTGCGCCGTGCAATTTACTGTCACACCCGATATGAGTGGTATTTTCTGTAGTTCTCTCTTCTCATCAGTTTAATCCCTGTTACATCCCCAATCTGGGGTCCATTTATTAAATTTATTTTTCGAACGGGGAGATGGTTAAAAAAATGCTGGCTCCCTCCCCTTTGTTTGAATCCACGCCACGGTCACTGCGTCTGCACCGTGCAATTTACTGTCACACCCGTGAGTGGTATTTTCTGTAGTACTATTCTCATCAGTTTAATCCCTGTATGGTCCCAAATCTGGGATCCATTTATTAAATTGATTTTTCGAACGGGGAGATGGTTAAAAAAACGCTGGCTCCCTCCCCTTTGTTTGAATCCACGACACGGTCACTGCGTCTGCGCCGTGCAATTTACTGTTACACCCGATATGAGTGGTATTTTCTGTAGTTCTCTCTTCTCATCAGTTTAATCCCTGTTACGTCCCCAATCTGGGGTCCATTTATTAAATTGATTTTTCGAACGGGGAGATGGTTAAAAAAACGCTGGCTCCCTCCCTTTTGTTTGAATCCACGACACGGTCACTGCGTCTGCGCCGTGCAATTTACTATCACACCGGTGAGTGGTATTTTCTGTAGTACTATTCTCATTAGTTTAATCCCTGTATGGTCCCCAATCTGGGGTCCATTTATTAAATTGATTTTTCAAACGGGGAGATGGTTAAAAAAACGCTGGCTCCCTCCCCTTTGTTTGAATCCACGCCACGGTCACTGCGTCTGCGCCGTGCAATTTACTGCCACACCCGTGAGTGGTATTTTCTGTAGTACTATTCTCATCAGTTTAATCCCTGTATGGTCCCAAATCTGGGATCCATTTATTAAATAGATTTTTCGAACGGGGAGATGGTTAAAAAAACGCTGGCTCCCTCCCCTTTGTTTGAATCCACGACACGGTCACTGCGTCTGCGCCGTGCAATTTACTGTCACACCCGATATGAGTGGTATTTTCTGTAGTTCTCTCTTCTCATCAGTTTAATCCCTGTTACGTCCCCAATCTGGGGTCCATTTATTAAATAGATTTTTCGAACGGGGAGATGGTTAAAAAAACGCTGGCTCCCTCCCCTTTGTTTGAATCCACGCCACGGTCACTGCATCTGCGCCGTACAATTTACTGTCACACCCGTGAGTGGTATTTTCTGTACTACTATTCTCATCAGTTTAATCCCTGTATGGTCACCAATCTGGGATCCATTTATTAAATTCATTTTTCGAACGGGGAGATGGTTAAAAAAACGCTGGCTCCCTCCCCTTTGTTTGAATCCATGCCACGGTCACTGCGTTTGCGCCGTGCAATTTACTGTCACACCCGATATGAGTGCTATTTTCTGTAGTACTATTCTCATCAGTTTAATCCCTGTTACGTCCCCAATCTGGGATCCATTTATTAAATTCATTTTTCGAACGGGGAGATGGTTAAAAAAACGCTGGCTCCCTCCCCTTTGTTTGAATCCACGCCACGGTCACTGCGTCTGTGCCATGCAATTTATTGTCACACCCATGAGTGGTATTTTCTGTAGTACTATTCTCATCAGATTAATCCCTGTATGGTCCCCAATCTGGGATCCATTTATTAAATAGATTTTTCGAACAGGGAGATGGTTAAAAAAACGCTGGCTCCCTCCCCTTTGTTTGAATCCACGCCACGGTCACTGCGTCTGCGCCATGCAATTTATTGTCACACCCGTGAGTGGTATTTTCTGTAGTACTATTCTCATCAGATTAATCCCTGTATGGTCCCCAATCTGGGGTCCATTTATTAAATTGATTTTTCGAACGGGGAGATGGTTAAAAAAACGCTGGCTCCCTCTCCTTTGTTTGAATCCACGCCACGGTCACTGCGTCTGCGCCGTGCAATTTACTGTCACACCCGATATGAGTGGTATTTTCTGTAGTTCTCTCTTCTCATCAGTTTAATCCCTGTTACGTCCCCAATCTGGGGTCCATTTATTAAATAGATTTTTCGAACGGGGAGATGGTTAAAAAAACGCTGGCTCCCTCCCCTTTGTTTGAATCCACGCCACGGTCACTGCATCTGCCCCATGCAATTTACTGTCACACCCGTGAGTGGTATTTTCTGTACTACTATTCTCATCAGTTTAATCCCTGTATGGTCACCAATCTGGGATCCATTTATTAAATTCATTTTTCGAACGGGGAGATGGTTAAAAAAACGCTGGCTCCCTCCCCTTTGTTTGAATCCATGCCACGGTCACTGCGTTTGCGCCGTGCAATTTACTGTCACACCCGATATGAGTGCTATTTTCTGTAGTACTATTCTCATCAGTTTAATCCCTGTTACGTCCCCAATCTGGGATCCATTTATTAAATTCATTTTTCGAACGGGGAGATGGTTAAAAAAACGCTGGCTCCCTCCCCTTTGTTTGAATCCACGCCACGGTCACTGCGTCTGCGCCGTGCAATTTACTCACACACCCGATATGAGTGGTATTTTCTGTAGTACTATTCTCATCAGTTTAATCCCTGTTATGTCCCATATCAGGGTGGGTTTGCCTTTTGTGAAAAAAAATTTAAGGCGGGTACCTTCGACTGCCTTCACAGTGACAGACCAAACTGTGATACACCAAACTGAATTGATTTTAGGAACCGGGAGATGGAAAAAGCATCTTGATCGGTCCTCTTACTCCCAAGTTGGGGCACGGAGCAATGTGCTGTGACACCCTATATGAGTGGTGTCTTAACTAGTACTATTCCTATCAGTTTAATCCCTGTTACATCCCCTATCCGGAGACATGTGTCGAATTGATTAACCATTGTCGAATTAACGAACCATTACGACATCCTGGAATAATTTAGTTCTGAGCTTTGTACTTGCTTTGTATTGGAATTGATGGGGATTTTTTAAATTGTCTGCATTATTTCTAATAAAGTATTAAGAGACTTTATTATGATTTTTTTATTTTATGTATTAAAAACCCACCCATACAACTTTAAAAAAAAAATTATAATAATTTAAGTTTTTTCTATGAAGAATTATCCAGCCGATCGCTTTTAGTCTGATCATAATGAAGCAACGGCCTTATCATCTGGGGTGTGGCAACATTGCCAACACACTCAGAGGTTATGATCGCTTCATTGTGATACGCAAGCCCCTACACCACAACAAGGTAACGATCACGAAGGGGAATTGACACTTGTATGTGCCTTTTTTTGTTTGTTTGTTTTTGCAGCCACAGTGCAGCACCAGAGGCCAGAAAAATTAGGCATGTACACATGCCTGAAAAATAATGTTATTGTTGCAGCCGATGTTGTAGCAGCGGCAGGAAAAATTGATGTTTTCAAGGCAGAAAGGTGACTAAAACATTGCGGCTTGAACCCTAGTTGGTGGCGGAGAATTCACGAAAGTCATCCGGTATGCAGACATTAAATACAGCAGCATGGGGACCATTTTGAGGCCAAGGCATGTCATCAGGCCTTTTGTTAGTCAAACGTATCCCCACTGTCAGTCCCTTTGGGATCCATGCCTCATTCATCTTAATGAAGGTGAGGTAATCAACACTTTTTTGACCGAGGCGACTTCTCTTGTCAGTGACAATGCCTCCTGCTGCACTGAAGGTCCTTTCTGACAGGACACTTGAAGCAGGGCAGGCCAGAAGTTCTATCGCAAACTGGGATAGCTCAGGCCACAGGTCAAGCCTGCAAACACAGTAGTCAAGGGGTTCATCGCTCCTCAGAGTGTCGATATCTGCAGTTAAGGCGAGGTAGTCTGCTACCTGTCGGTCGAGTCGTTCTCTAAGGCCTCTTTCACACTTGCGTTGTCCGGATCCGGCGTGTACTCCACTTGCCGGAATTACACTCCGGATCCGGAAAAACGCAAGTGTACTGAAAGCATTTGAAGACGGAACCGTCTTCAAAATGCTTTCAGTGTTACTATGGCAGCCAAGACGCTATTAAAGTCCTGGTTGCCATAGTAGGAGCGGGGAGCGGGGGAGCGGTATACTTACAGTCCGTGCGGCTCCCGGGGCACTCCAGAATGACGTCAGGGCGCCCCATGCGCATGGATGACGTGTCCATGCAATCACGTGATACATGCGCTTGGGGCGCCCTGACGTCACTCTGGAGCGCCCCGGGAGCCGCACGGACGGTAAGTATACTGCTCCCCCGCTCCCCACTACACTTTACCATGGCTGTCAGGACTTTAGCGTCCCGGCAGCCATGGTAACCATTCAGAAAAAGCTAAATGTCGGCTCCGGCAATGCGCCGAAACGACGTTTAGCTTAAGGCCGGATCCGGATCAATGCCTTTCAATGGGCATTAATTCCGGATCCGGCCTTGCGGCAAGTGTTCCGGATTTTTGGCCGGAGCAAAAAGCGCAGCATGCTGCGGTATTTTCTCCGGCCAAAAAACGTTCCGTTGCGGAACTGAAGACATCCTGATGCATCCTGAACGGATTTCTCTCCATTCAGAATGCATTAGGATAATCCTGATCAGGATTCTTCCGGCATTGAGCCCCGACGACGGAACTCTATGCCGGAAGACAATAACGCAAGTGTGAAAGAGCCCTAAGGCTGGATCCCGAAGGGCTGTGGCGATGTGTAGGACTGAAAAAGGTCCGCATGTCCTCCATCAACAACACATCTGTAAAGCGGCCAGTGGAAATCAAAGGACCACGACCACGACGGCCTCTGCGGCGTGGCCTGCCTCTGCCTGTCATTTTTTATTAGATAAGTGTTACTATGCGTGCAAGGTACTGTGCCACCCTATATACGTGGTGGGCAGTGGGCACAGTACAGTCTGTGTGGGCCTGACACACACTGTCTTGCAACTGTGATCATATCACAGAAAAATATTAAATAGAATTTTTTTTTATCTGCGAGGTATTTGTGAGTGAGTGACACCCTGTAACGGTATAAGTGGAGGCCTAGCCACTAGCCAGTGGCCACAATACAGTCTGTGTGGGCGCCTGACACACACGGGCTGGCAAATGTGATTAGATCACAGAAAAATATGAAATAGAATTTTTTTTATCTGAAAGGTATTTTCTGTCACACCCTGTATGAATGATGTGCACACAGTACTGTCTGTGACTGAGCCTGCAGCCTCTCACACACGGGCAGGCAACTGCAATATATGTATATATATATTTTTTTTTTAAAAAAGCAGAGTGATGTACCAGCCCTGAAAAGGGCTTTTTGGGATGCTGTCAGGACGCTGTTCTTACAGCAGATGAGTCTGTGGACACAGAACACTGCCCTAGCTAACGCTTTCCCTATTGAATCAGCAGCAGCAGCACTGTCCCTCTTCTCATTGAGAATGCAGATTCCGAATGAATCTAAAATGGATGCTGTCCAGGAGGTGGGAGGGTCTGGGAGGGAGGGTCTGCTGCTGATTGGCTGGAATGTGTCTGCTGACTGTGAGGTACAGGGTCAAAGTTTGCTCAATGATGATGTATAGGGGGCAGACCGAACATCGCATATGTTCGCCCGCCGCGGCGAACGCAAACAAGCTATGTTCCCTGGGAACTATTCGCCGGCGAACTATTCGGGCCATCTCTACTCTTCATTCAATTCAGCGGGAGCAGCGCTGTAGTCACCTCCTCCACTACATAATGGACGGAGCTGTGTAGTTCAGGAGATGATTTCTGGAGCCAGACCTTCTCCTGAACAGCTGATCGGAGGGGTGCGGGGTGTCAGGTCCTGGCCAATCTGATATTGAAAACTGATCCTGAGGATAGACCATGTATATACAAGAACTGGTTAATCCCTTTAACATACATGGGTTAATAGAGGATATTGCTATTTATCATATGTGATGGAGATCTATATTCTTCATATCCACTTATGTTCCTTCTAGTATCTAACTGGTCACTGCCTCTATGTAAGGTCTTCATTCTCAGCTCTCAGATGTTTGTAGTGTACGGGGACTGTAATGCCCGTCACTACAAAGGTGTCACTTGGTGTGCTGTTGTCCCTCCTTAATTATGGGGAAGTTGGTGTATGTCAGTTTTATAAAATGTCATGTAATGTAATGCATGTATTTCCCTGTTACTGTGAAACTTGCATGTACAGGCCTGCTAGGGGTGTCATTCCAGCTTCTAGTCACTAGAGGGAGCTAGGGAGCCCTAGTTTATATAAGGCCCAGTCAGGGAAGAGTCTAGAGGAGTCTAGTCTAAGTGCCTGTCTGAAGCTGCAGCCTGTAGTCTGAAGCTGGAGCTTAGACTATGTCAGAGACAAGTCCAGGCCTGAAGCCTGCGGACCAGGAGAGGGTATTGCAGTCCCTGTAACCGGGTTCCAAATCTAAAGAGAAGGTTCCCCTCCTGAATATGTACAGATGCAGAAGCAGGAAGACCACTGAGCAGAAGTTTCTAGAGCCTAAGGAAGCTGAGAGAGACAGAGGCAAAGTACAGAGAAGCAAGAGGTACTCAAAATAACAGAGGAGGTACTTTCTAAAGCTATAGCCAAGGATATAAAGCCAGAACTAGGTTATTGGGCCTTGGAGAAGATTTGCTATATTCCAGGATCAGACAGAAATAGAGTGCAAGCTCCTGTACTGCAAGTCCTGTGTTTAACACTCTGTAATCACCTTGCTCAAGCTGTATTGCCGGCATCAACCGTATTGAAAAATCGACTGTATGCAAAGGAACTGCGCTTCCATCAATGTCTCTATATTTATAACTACTAAAGTTGGAGTTCTGCTTTAACATCACGGTGTTCCTCATTTATTCCTGCTATCCGCAAACGGCGTGCCACCGTTTACTTGGCACTGGCGTCACGAACAATTTATACCATCACCTGCCCTTGCAGAGAGTCAGCCGTACCAGGTTAGTGTCTATTGCACTACATCACCCAGAAACACCTATTGCACACAACTTGAGTACGCTGCACCTCTCTTTTGGCGTCACGAACAGGATACGCACGCTTTCTAGTGCAAGAAGCGTGAACTTTGTGCCTTATACAGTTGCCCTGTGACCAAAGTGACAATTTGCCTGTTTTATTAAAGTGGACTTTGTGGACTGAAAATCATACCCAAAGTGTACCCAAAACTTCTAAAAAGCGCTGTGCAGTGTTGCGCTACCCAGAGGAAGAAAATCGCCGCATTGGAGTGTGGTTTTGTGGACTTTTTACAATCCTGCTTGCTGTCAGTGAATGGACAGCGTTTCGTGCTAAAGATGGCCGCTGAGCTTGCTGAATTTACTGCTGCGTCACCTTCATCCCGAAAAGGCGGGAAAAATTGGCGCCTTTCTGAGGAAATAGCGGGAAGAAGTTCAAGGTCAGGCGCCACTGCTTATCTGGACATTTGCATGTCTGCCAGCATGGACACCGCCTTCCATATACTGGAATACCTGGGGGGCGGCCTCCCAGTGCAATGGGAGGAGCTGGCTACTTTAATTGACGCGACCCTATCGCTCTCCAGAGAAGGATCGAGCATGTTGGAAAGTGAACAGAGCGTTGCTGCAGCGTCCGCACCTGAGATTGCAAAAATGACTGACATCGGTGTAGAGCCAGAGGAGGCTCCACCAGCCTACTCTCCGGGACCGGAGAAACCCGCCTGCCGCCCACGGGAGAAAGAACCAGAGCATCATTTCAGCTCATGGAAAGACTTCTTTCAGCCCTCTTTCAAGTGGTCGTCACTTATGGCAGAGATCCGGGAGGCCGCTATCAAGCGGAATACCAAGACCAAGATCTACTATGAAGAGTTGACTAAAACTATCCATGAAAGACACACCAACACCCAACCCCGCCTGGAAAGGAGAAAGGGAGTGGTGGTGTCCTTTGACAAAACCCGTGGCTACGGGTTCATCCAAGACTATCTGACTGGCAGAGACCTTTATGTTAATAGAAGGTCTGTCAAGAGAGACTACCTCCCTTCTTATCAGCACAGCCTCCGCGAGGGAGAGGAAGTGGAGTTCACCCCTGCCGAGAGCCTGAGAGGCCCTTATGCCACTGCCGTGACCCGTCCCAAGCGAGCACCTGAGGACTGGGACGCAGAAGAAGAAGAAGACTACTCTGGCTGCGAGCGGGAACCGGAACGCTCTCCAGAGCCGGCCCATCACGCCTTCCAGGAGCGGAGCTCCTTCATTGGGCCCAACGTCTTCTGGCAGCCAACCGTGTTGGAGAAATGGGTGAGCTCCTATCCTTCCCCCGAGCTGCCTCGTCGGGAGAAGACCATACAAGAGATGGAAAATTTAAAAGGACTTCAAAATACCTTTAAGAACATCCGGACGGGTCGGAGACCAGACGCATCGCCAGAACCTGCAGAGGCCGAGTCCGCGCCATCGGTGACTGTACCTGCGCCGGCGGCGCCAGCAGATGACAACGACTCCGACACAGAGAGCATCGGTGAGCAGATTGTCCGGCTGGAGGAGAAGTTGCGGGAGCTGCGCAAGATCGCGACCGCCAGGATCCAGACGCCGCCAAAGAAGGACGAGGTAAGGGTGCCTGTCACCACCCGTAGACCACCTTCTGCTGCCACCGCTCCGTCAGTGCCCCAAAGGAGACCCCCGGTTGCTGTGAATAGCCGCGCCGAGCCCACCGGACCGCTTGAGGCGGCGGTAACCACGCCATTCCATCCCACAATCATTATGCCGGGACCGGTACGGTCCACCCAAGGGTTTACCCCTAGGCCCATGGGGCCAATACCTATTAGGGGTCCCTTTACTCTGCAGCTGCCCCCCAATACAGTTATGTGGGCCCATCCTCCTGTAGAGGACTACTACAGGCCGTACTTGCCAGCAGAGCCAAGTGGTTATGATATGCCACTGTGAATCAGCCTGCTAGGCCTTTGATTTATTTCACTGAAGAAATCTGGTGTTAATCCTTCCAGGACAGGAGTCCTACGTTTCCTGGTCCTTTGTTGCGGCTGCCAGTTCATCCACGGCTCAGTGGTAGGTGTTGACCACTGAAATCACAAAGTCAGCAAGGCCAAGTTTGTTTCCAGGACCTCCTGCCTGCTTTTGCTATCCCACGCCAAGTTGTGCCTGTTCCTTTAGTTGCACCTTTTACCCTTCACCCCCTTTTCAGGTTGATCAGGGGTATTTCAGCACTTTTCTTGCTGTCATTTTATTGTGCAATTTG
Source organism: Bufo bufo (assembly GCF_905171765.1). NCBI lineage: Eukaryota > Metazoa > Chordata > Amphibia > Anura > Bufonidae > Bufo > Bufo bufo. The sequence continues at coordinate 796,096,113 of NC_053390.1, read as the reverse complement.
CTACTAAGGAACCGTGCCCGGAGACAGACTCAAAAGTACCTGAGCCTCTGAGATTTTTGCTCTTTTAAAAGGAAATGTGCCCAGAGATGGACTCCACCGCATGAGAGCCTCTGTGATTTATAGGAAAATAACCTGGGTACGGACTCATGTTTGTTCTTTGAGCCTCCAAGAACTTTTATGCTGTTTTATCCATTTTGCTGATCTATTATGGACTTATTCATTGTCATGGACTATCCTGGTTATAATGTTACGCTGTGCCAGGTCAGCGCCCCCGTTCCATTCACTATCCTGAGAGAAGAGAACGACGCCCCTTGTCACTACCCTTCACCTTTGCCAATTGGACCTGATGTGAATGTAAATGCAGATGAATTGCATGTATGTATGCCTGCATGTCTCTTTTTCTATTTCAGGTAGAGATTCCAGTTGGGCGAGCCCTGATGGAGTACGAGGTCGTACTCAGCTTAAAGCAGTGGGGTATGTAGTGTACGGGGACTGTAATGCCCGTCACTACAAAGGTGTCACTTGGTGTGCTGTTGTCCCTCCTTAATTATGGGGAAGTTGGTGTATGTCAGTTTTATAAAATGTCATGTAATGTAATGCATGTATTTCCCTGTTACTGTGAAACTTGCATGTACAGGCCTGCTAGGGGTGTCATTCCAGCTTCTAGTCACTAGAGGGAGCTAGGGAGCCCTAGTTTATATAAGGCCCAGTCAGGGAAGAGTCTAGAGGAGTCTAGTCTAAGTGCCTGTCTGAAGCTGCAGCCTGTAGTCTGAAGCTGGAGCTTAGACTATGTCAGAGACAAGTCCAGGCCTGAAGCCTGCGGACCAGGAGAGGGTATTGCAGTCCCTGTAACCGGGTTCCAAATCTAAAGAGAAGGTTCCCCTCCTGAATATGTACAGATGCAGAAGCAGGAAGACCACTGGGCAGAAGTTTCTAGAGCCTAAGGAAGCTGAGAGAGACAGAGGCAAAGTGCAGAGAAGCAAGAGGTACTCAAAATAACAGAGGAGGTACTTTCTAAAGCTACAACCAAGGATATAAAGCCAGAACTAGGTTATTGGGCCTTGGAGAAGATTTGCTATATTCCAGGATCAGACAGAAATAGAGTGCAAGCTCCTGTACTGCAAGTCCTGTGTTTAACACTCTGTAATCACCTTGCTCAAGCCGTATTGCCTGCATCAACCGTATTGAAAAATCGACTGTATGCCAAGGAACTGCGCTTCCATCAATGTCTCTATATTTATAACTACTAAAGTTGGAGTTCTGCTTTAACATCACGGTGTTCCTCATTTATTCCTGCTATCCGCAAACGGCGTGCCACCGTTTACTTGGCACTGGCGTCACGAACAATTTATACCATCACCTGCCCTTGCAGAGAGTCAGCCGTACCAGGTTAGTGTCTATTGCACTACATCACCCAGAAACACCTATTGCACACAACTTGAGTACGCTGCATGTTTCCTTCTAAACCCTTCTCATTTCTCCATTATATAACTCATGTCACACATGGTAAGCACAGAATTTACATGTCTCAGTATTTCCCTCCACGGTCTCTGGGGTCTCCTGTCACCTCCCCTGTATCTCTCTCTCTATATATATTTCATTCTACACATTGTCTCATCTTATACTTTGTATCTGACACTCCAGAAACATCAAGATGGTTTCTGGCAGTTATCTCCTGGCCGTCATCTTCATTTCTATTCAGGGTGAGAGATTCAGATCCTTCCATGATTGTGTGTAGAGAAATCTATCCAGTGGGATCCATCATCAGATCAGGATTTCTAGGAATAGATCCAGACATTGATCACTAATCATTCTGTCTCTTCTTTCTCCTCAGGATCCTGTGGAGAGATTGTGATGACCCAGACTCCAGATTATACCTCTGTGTCCCCAGGAGACACAGTCACCATGTCATGTAAAGCCAGTGAGAGTGTATACAATGCTGTAGCCTGGTACCAACAGAAACCAGGAGAACGGCCAAAGCTTATTATCTACGCTGCAAGCAGCAGATACACAGGAGTCCCAGACCGGTTCACTGGATCTCGATCTGATACAGATTACACTCTGACAATCAGAGGAGTGACAGAAGACGATGCAGGACATTATTACTGTCAGCAGTATCAGAGCTATCCTCTCACACAGTGATACAGAGCCGTACAAAAACCTCCTTCCTCATCTCCCATTATGTTTCTATAATAAAGGTTCATACACAGTAGAAGAAGAAGAAAACTATCAGAGCGATCAGTGGTTTATAATTTGTCTTCTCATGTAAATTGCCTTTTCCTGTTGTTGCAGTACCTCGGTGGACAGGGGTATCTGCAATTGTTTGGTAATGCACTGTACTGTAATGCTATGGTATACACTGCTATATAATGTGACACACCCATTATACAGTTGTAGCATCGCTAACGCTCCTATTTTTCGCATATCGTTACTTCCCAAGCGCGAGTTCTCCTACTTCTCCCCGAACTGTAACTGCAATACACAACAAGGCCAGTAGATGGCAGTGTCAACCTAAAGTACATAATGACACTAACGGAAAATGCAAATGTGATCGCACACTACATCCAGCACTCTGCCCTCCATGCTGGATGAGACATTGGTTTATAATGACACTACACTATACTATGCCCGATCCTCCTCTGCAACCTTCTCCACACATCCCTATACTGTACGTCTTCCCCACTCCTACAGTACTCTGCTTGCCCTTTTTGTAAAAAAATAAAATAAATAAAATATCTAAGAGCTACAGTACAATATAGATGTATACTAATCAAATCGCCAGTCCCCAGCTGTCTTTTATAATGCCGGTTGAAAGGTTCTGATCTCCACAGTCCGTGACCGTGGGGATCAGATCCTTGTTAACTATACTATATATAATATATATAATAATAATTATATAATATATAATGCCACATAATATTGCAATCATAACTACTGCTCTGCACACAGCCAAAGCAGCAGAGTGAGGTGTGGAGCCGGACACTGCAGTACAGTATCTGCAGGTGATTCCTACAGCAACAAGTGGGAGATCAGCAGAAGTTCCTGTGGTGTCACCGTGCAGCCTTACAAAGGGAAGTCATGAGGAATATGTGGATACTACTCAGCCTCCCCTCGCTGGCCTTGGTGCCGACATATACAGTACAGACCAAAAGTTTGGACACATCTTCTCATTCAAAGAGTTTTCTTTATTTTCATGACTATGAAGGCATCAAAACTATGAATTAACACATGTGGAATTATATACATAACAAACAAGTGTGAAACAACTGAAAATATCTCATAATATAGGTTCTTCAAAGTAGCCACCTTTTGCTTTAATTACTGCTTTGCACCCTCTTGGCATTATCTTGGGCCGGCCAGAACCTCCCCGGGCCTAAGGAACCCATAAAAAGTGAGATACATGGCCGCTTTCAGAATCAGGCTAGTGGAGGGCCCAAAAGGATTACCATCCAATGACGAGGAGAGATCCCTAAACAATTTGCTAGACACTGGTTGCCTTTGGCTCACGGACCCCTTACCCTCCTTTTGAATACCCCGAAGGGTGGCTTTAATAGCCTGAATGGAAAAAAAGGACCTGTGATGAGGAGTGGCCAACATAGCGTGATGTTGTAGTCCGGCTAAATAAAGTCTGATGGTACTATATGACAGAGAGAGATGTGAGTGACAATAGGCCAAGAAGGCCATGATGTAGGAGGTTTCGGAGTGTTGGCCCCTCGGATGACTCTTGGAAAATTTATCAAAAGCTCTTAAGCCGGCCTGATAATTCCTCGCCATATTGCGTGACAATGATTTTGCAACCAGACCCTTGGCCTCCTCTATGAGCGAATCTAATCCAGAACGAGAGTGCTGAATGATCCGCGTCGGGCATTTCCTGAAAAAAAATCGCAAAATTAGATCGGGAAAGAGCGTCCGCGGCCCTATTCTGTTCGCCTGAAATGTGTACACAACGCATGTGGAAATTGTGGTGGAGGGATAACCAAACTAACTTGCGCAACAAGGCCATGATCCTGGGGGAGTGGGCCCTGCACTTGTTGACAATGTCCACCAAGGTCTGACTATCCGTAACGAACCTCACAGAAGTGTTAGACCAATGGTGACCCCAAACCTGGGCTGCCGCCACAACGGGATACAGTTCCAAAAGGGGGGAGGATTTGAGAGCTGCTGAGTCTGAGGCTAATTCTGGCGGCCATCCGGCAGCCAGCCAATGAGACCTGAAAATGGCAGCGAACCCGGAGGAACCAGCGGCGTCGGAGAAAACCATGGGAGAAGAAGAGTCCCACTGCGGAATGAACAAATAAATGCCATTCCAGTCAGAGAGAAAACTGTTCCACATGTCAAGATCTGCAATGGCCTGGCTGTCCAGATGGACGACGGAATCCTGCTCTGCGGCAGAGGGCAGGAGACATAACAACCTGGAAAGGAAGGCCCTGCCTTGAGGCATAATTCTAGAGGCAAAGTTAAGCATCCCCAGCAAGGATTGGAGCTCCACCCTGGTCAGAGAGTGAGACTGAACCGCCCGGGAAATAGCTGAGCGGATCCTGAGCAACTTCTCGCTGGGGAGGCTAGCCTCCATCTTGACGGTATCTAATATGATGCCCAGGAAGGTGACCTTGGTGGCCGGACCCTCAGTCTTGGACGTAGCCACAGGAACCTGAAGACGGGAAAAAAAGGTCCAGGAGTGAATGGGGAATGGAAGGGGCCTGACTGGGCCTTTCAATGAGAAGAAAGTCGTCCAAGTAGTGGACGACCATGGATAACCCACCGTGATGGATGAGAATCCAGTGCAGGGCTTTGGCAAGTTGTTCAAAAAGCCAAGGGCTGCTCTTGGACCCAAAAGTAAGCCGGTTGGCAAAGTAAAATTTATCTGCCCACTTGATGCCGTAGTACTTCCAAAGCTGCGGATGTATTGGAAGCAGCTTGAAAGCATTGGCGATATCTACCTTGGCCAGCCAAGCCCCGACACCTGCTTGTAGAATATACTGAATGGCCTCATCAACTGAAGAATACTGCATGGAATATTCCTCAGAGGGAATGAGTGAGTTGAGACTGGGGATGGAGGACATATGAGGCACGGAGAGGTCATAGATGAGACGCTTTTTATTGGAAGATTGTTTTGTCACAAGGCCAATAGGATTGATACGCCATGACTGGGACGGAATCTTTAGGAAGGGACCAATGACAAACCCCTTGTCGACCTCTGCTTGAATGAGGGTGGTCACCGCCTCAGGGTCACTGGAGGCGGATAGCAGATTGGGGCCCACCCAGCAGCCCTGGGGGAGCTTGACAAGGCCGGTGTGGAACCCTTCTCTGCACCCATCCAACAAGAAGGCGACGAAGGGACGGTCGGGGTGGCCCTGCAGAAGTGCAGCCAGTAACTCCAAATTGAGGTCGGCTAGTCAGGAGTCCCTGGCTGTCTTCCTGGGACAGGAGGGACGGGGGTGGGCCCGAAAACAAAGAGAGCAAATGTGAAGCGCTCGGCACGCATTGAAGGCACAGCCCTTGGCATTGAAATTATTACACACCTGGCTACTACCGAGGTACACAATTGGCCTGCCCAGCTTATCTAAAGAAGAGGAAGACCTGGAAGACCCGGAAGGACCTGGCGTGGGCACTGACTGCGGATCTTGCACCGGATTAGGGCACCATTCCGTAGAATGGAAAATGGATTGGCAGATGGCACACAGAGGAGCCTTCAGACCCGCAAAGTGTCGGCAGAACAACTCCATGTCCAAGTCTGCCCAGTTAGATACGAACTGAAATTGGTTCAGGGCCGCGGCGGCTTTGGCAGAGAACAAACGATGGTAGTTGTAAAATGCCGAGCCGCTGTACTTGTGCCCCAAATCCGTAGGTGTCTAACTCTTCCCTGCGATTAGGCTGAGCGGAGCACACCACGTCCCTGTAGAGGCTGAAGGCCAGAACGAACTCGGAAACAGACAACTTCCTATTTAGCCGAGCATCCTTGGCCTTCAAAACCACAGAAACCTCTCCGCAGTTAATCACTCGGTTCTCGGAAATATCCTGGGAGGCAATCAGAATGGATGCCAAATTTACATCCTTGCCTGCCAGGATATCTTTCTTGATATGCTCCGGAACAAAATGGGAAGGAGCAATTTGGGGGGTGGCAGAAGGCCTACCTGCAACGTCCTGAGGAATGGCAGGAATGACTGCCGAACCTGGATATTGCGGCGAAGCTGCTGGCCTGGTTTCTAAGACCGGTACCCTAGTCTGAATGTCCGTGACCGAGCTAGCGAGTCCGACGATGGAAGACTGGATCTGAGCTAGTGCCAGCTGGATGGAGTCAGTATTGGACTGCTCAGCTGTCGAAACCGGAGTAGTCATCAGGAGACAATATAATTCGGCCTTGCGTGCAGACGCGGGATGCCGAATCCCCCTACGATTAAGCTCGGCAATGAACTTTGGCACTGTCCAATTCCTTAAGGATGTGCTGCTGTTGTGCCCCGAGATGGAAGTTCCTGGCATGGAGAGGTTGTCATCCATATCGGACATGTGAGACATGTTTGACCTGAGAAAAAAAGGCGAATTTATGTCTACCTATAATAACGGAAAAGAAGCACAGACGGATGCGGGGAGAGCGGCAGGAAGAAAGTGAGAGACTGAAGGTGTGTGAAAGTGACCAACGGATGAACCTACCTGACGGGATATGAACGGATTTGGAAGCACGGCTCCAAAACCTCAATCGTTTAAGTTGGAACTAATGAAAAAGAACGGACCTGAGTATCGAACTGACGGTTAACCCCGCCCCAGTGACCATCTCTAAACCGACTTACCTGGGAGTGCCTCGGAATTCCTAGACGAAACGAAGGAGAGGAAGGAAAAATAACTACTGCCCAATCTAAAGGAAGGAACAACCGACATCAGAACAGATGTAATAACCCTGGGTAAACAAAGACAGACACCCTGGGCGATCCAGGAACATTGACAACCTGGGCGATCCAGGAACATTGACAACCTGGGCGATCCAGGAACATTGACAACCTGGGCGATCCAGGAACATTGACAACCTGGGCGATCCAGGAACATTGACAACCTGGGCGATCCAGGAACATGACAACCTGGGCGATCCAGGAACGTTGACACCCTGGGTGAACCAGAAGGCACTGAGACCCCGGGTGATCCAGAGGACCCCGACAATGCGGGTGGATCCGGTGACGGAAGCAGAGTGAGACAGAACACAGAAACCGCTAAATTGAGCAGTAAAGTAAAATCACCAACTTCACGTAAGCGCAAATTCTGGCACTGTGATGCTAAGGCAGCGAAAAGGGCAGTCTAACTGTTGATAATCGTTCCCACCCCCCCTTTTTTTAATTGTTTTTTTTTGTTTTGTTTTTTTACCTATGTATTGCGCACCGCGTATAAATGAGCACATGGGTTTAAGGACGGGTGCTGTGGCCCATAGATAATCTGGTGAGAGCCCGCAGAGGGAACCCTAGGCAGATACCATGGATCGATGCGCAGGGCCCCAGAGCAAGCTGGCAGAGGGCACAACAGAAACTGCGCCCCCCCTGAAAACGGGAGTGCTGCCTGTATCACAGAACCAGAATATTGCAAAAGCTCCTTGTGCTGCAAAAACTTGTAGAAAACTAAGATATAAGAGAGTGCATAGGTGGTGAAATGAGTGCACAAACTGCCTACAAATAATGGATCTTATTTATGCACCCCCAATTTGTGCGGCACGTGACCGGCAGAACAGTTAACCAGGATGCCGCTCCCCAACCCTGCTGCCTGTATCCATGTGAGCGGAACTAGGCTGGGGGAGAGCGGCATCTAACTTGTACCACCAGGGGGCTAGAAACCAGGCGTGAGGCACAGCTAGAGCGGAGCCAGCTGCGCCTCGATTACCTGGAAGGCTGGCGAGCGATAGTCCAGACGTCGACGGCGCGTGTGCGCAGGAACCGGAAGGAAGGTCTCAGGTCAGAGGGGAAGGAGCGCGATAATGTAATGCGTGAGGCTCGGGCGCCTGGCTGAGCGGTAGGTGGGGGAATAAGTAGTCAGACGCCCCTCCCACAAATGCAGGCTGGTAAAAGCCTTACTGTATATATATCATTTTTTTTATATATTTAAAATGGTTTAAATATTCCTTTTTTTAACCAAACATATGTGTGTATGTACAGTATATAATATGTTGAGATGTAGTGGAAATAATGCTATGCCAAAATGAAATGCTTTTAAATACCTTGTTGTATAGTATCTTGCCGTTAATATCCCTGACAAAGAGAGCTTTCTACTAGGGATGAGCGAACCCGAACTGTATAGTTCGGGTTCGTACCGAATTTTGGGGTGTCCGTGACACGGACCCGAACCCGAACATTTTCGTAAAAGTCTGGGTTCGGGTTCGGTGTTCGGCGCTTTCTTGGCGCTTTTTGAAAGGCTGCAAAGCAGCCAATCAACAAGCGTCATACTACTTGCCCCAAGAGGCCATCACAGCCATGCCTACTATTGGCATGGTTGTGATTGGCCAGTGCAGCATGTGACCCAGCCTCTATATAAGCTTGGGTCACGTAGCGCTGCACGTCACTCTGCTGATACAAGTGTAGGGAGAGGTTGCAGCTGCGACGTTAGGGCGAGATTAGGCAGTGATTAACTCCTCCAAAAGACTTCATTCAGTGATTGATCTACAGCTGTGGATCATTGAACTGCTGCTATTCAATTGCTCACTGTTTTTAGGCTGCCCAGAGCATTTTTCAGTCACTTTTTTCTGGGGTGATCGGCGGCCATTTTGTGGCTTGTGGTGCGCCAGCACTAGCTGCCACCAAGTCCATTTAACTATCAATAGTGTGGTTATTTTTTGCTATATCCTACATCAGGGGCAAGCTGTCAACAAGTCCATTTAACCATCAATAGTGTGGTTATTTTTTGGCTATATCCTACATCAGGGGCAAGCTGCCACCAAGTCCATTTAACCATCAATAGTGTGGTTATTTAAATTTATCCATAAAAGGGTATATTAGATTCAAGGTGCTGATAGGGTCATTCTCAATAACTTCACACACACGCTACTGTGCATATCCAAGTCTAATTCTGTCTGTAAACGTATACCTGTCACCCAGCGCCTAAATAATAGGCCTCAAATTTATATTCAGCTAAATCTGTGGCTATTGCTGTAGCTGGTCAAGTTATTTTGTGTCCGTAAAAGCACAGTTTTTGTTCTGGGTTGAAATACAATTCCCAACCTAGCAATTTCCTAAATTAGTGGTTTCTGCTGTATCAGGCCTACTTTAAATCTATCCCTAAAAGGGTATATTAGATTCAAGGTGCTGATAGGGTCATTCTCAATAACTTCACACACACGCTACTGTGCATATCCAAGTCTAATTCTGTCCGTAAACATATACCTGTCACCCAGCGCCTAAATAATAGGCCTCAAAGTTATATTCAGCTAAATCTGTGGTTATTGCTGAGGCTGGTCAATTTATTTAGTGTCCGCCAAAGCACAGTTTTTGTTCTGGGTTGAATACAATTCCCAACTTAGCAATCCCCTAAATATATTTTTTCTGCTGTATCAGGCCAAGTTTAAATTGATCCATAAAAGGGTATATTAGATTGAAGGTGCGGATAGTGTCATCCTCAATAACTTCACACGCTACCGTGCATTTCCAAGTTTAAATAATTCTGTCCGTAAACGTATACCTGTCACCCAGCGCCTAAATACTAGGCCTACAATTTATATTCAGCTAAATCTGTGGTTACTGCTGTGCCTGTATTAGTGTAATACGGTACCTAAATAGATAGTGTTAGGTGCCTGTAAAAAAAGGCCTGAATTTGAATTCAATACATTGGGCCAAATAATTTTTTTCTTATTGTGGTGAACGGTAACAATGAGGAAAACATCTAGTAAGGGACGCGGACATGGTCGTGGTGGTGTTAGTGGACCCTCTGGTGCTGGGAGAGGACGTGGCCGTTCTGCCACAGCCACACGTCCTAGTGAACCAACTACCTCAGGTCCCAGTAGCCAGCAGAATTTACAGCAATATTTTGTGGGGCCCAATGCCGTTCTAAGGATGGTAAGGCCTGAGAAGGTACAGGCATTAGTCAATTGGGTGGCCGACAGTGGATCCAGCACGTTCACATTATCTCCCACCCAGTCTTTTGCAGAAAGCGCACAGATGACGCATGAAAACCAAGCCCATCAGTCTGTCACATCACCCCCATGCATATCAGGGAAACTGTCTGAGCCTCAAGTTATGCAGCAGTCTTTTATGCTGTTTGAAGACTCTGCTGGCAGGGTTTCCCAAGGGCATCCACCTAGCCCTTCCCCAGGGGTGGAAGAGATAGAATGCACTAACGCACAACCACTTATGTTTCCTAATGATGAGAACATGGGAATACCACCTCAGCACGTCTCTGATGATGTCGAAACACAGGTGCCAACTGCTGCGTCTTTCTGCAGTGTGCAGACTGAACAGGATGCCAGGGAGGAAGACTGGGTGGAAGACGATGCAGGGGACGATGAGGTCCTAGACCTCACATGGAATGAAGGTCGTGCCACTGACTTTCAGAATTCGGAGGAAGAGACAGTGGTGAGACCGAGCCAACAGCGTAGCAAAAGAGGGAGCAGTGGGCAAAAGCAGAACACCCGCCTCCAAGAGAGTCCGTCTGCTACTGGCCACCGCCATCTGGGACCCAGCACCCCAAAGGCAGCTTCAAGGAGTTCCCTGGCGTGGCAGTTCTTCAAACAATGTGCTGACGACAAGACCCGAGTGGTTTGCACGCTGCGCCATCAGAGCCTGAAGCGAGGCATTAACGTTCTGAACCTTAGCACAACCTGCATGACCAGGCACCTGCATGCAAAGCATGAACTGCAGTGGAGTAAACACCTTAAAAACAAGGAACTCACTCAGGCTCCCCCTGCTACCTCTTCTGCTGCTGCCGCCTCGGCCTCTTCCTCCGCCTCTGGAGGAACGTTGGCACCTGCCGCCCAGCAAACAGAGGATGTACCACCAACACCACCACCACCTCCGTCACCAAGCATCTCAACCATGTCACACGGCAGCGTTCAGCTCTCCATCTCACAAACATTTGAGAGAAAGCGTAAATTCCCACCTAGCCACCCTCGATCCCTGGCCCTGAATGCCAGCATTTCTAAACTACTGGCCTATGAAATGCTGTCATTCAGGCTGGTGGACACAGACAGCTTCAAACAGCTCATGTCGCTTGCTGTCCCACAGTATGTTGTTCCCAGCCGCCACTACTTCTCCAAGAGAGCCGTGCCTTCCCTGCACAACCAAGTATCCGATAAAATCAAGTGTGCACTGCGCAACGCCATCTGTGGCAAGGTCTACCTAACCACAGATACGTGGACCAGTAAGCACGGCCAGGGACGCTATATCTCCCTAACTGCACACTGGGTAAATGTAGTGGCGGCTGGGCCCCAGGCGAAGAGCTTTTTGGCGCACGTCCTTCCGCCGCCAAGGATCGCAGGGCAACATTCTTTGCCTCCTGTCGCCTCCTCCTCCTACTCGGCTTCCTCCTCCTCTTCTTCCACCTGCTCATCCAGTCAGCCACACACCTTCACCACCAACTTCAGCACAGCCCGGGGTAAACGTCAGCAGGCCATTCTGAAACTCATATGTTTGGGGGACAGGCCCCACACCGCACAGGAGTTGTGGCGGGGTATAGAACAACAGAACGACGAGTGGTTGCTACCGGTGAGCCTCAAGCCCGGCCTGGTGGTGTGCGATAATGGGCGAAATCTCGTTGCAGCTCTGGGACTAGCCGGTTTGACGCACATCCCTTGCCTGGCGCATGTGCTGAATTTGGTGGTGCAGAAGTTCATTCACAACTACCCCGACATGTCAGAGCTGCTGCATAAAGTGCGGGCCGCCTGTTCGCGCTTCCGGCGTTCACATCCTGCTGCTGCTCGCCTGTCTGCGCTACAGCGTAACTTCGGCCTTCCCGCTCACCGCCTCATATGCGACGTGCCCACCAGGTGGAACTCCACCTTGCACATGCTGGACAGACTGTGCGAGCAGCAGCAGGCCATAGTGAAGTTTCAGCTGCAGCACGCACGGGTCAGTCGCACTGCGGATCAGACACACTTCACCACCAATGACTGGGCCTCCATGCGAGACCTGTGTGCCCTGTTGCGCTGTTTCGAGTACTCCACCAACATGGCCAGTGGCGATGACGCCGTTATCAGCGTTACAATACCACTTCTATGTCTCCTTGAGAAAACACTTAGGGCGATGATGGAAGAGGAGGTGGCCCAGGAGGAGGAGGAGGAGGAGGAAGAGGGGTCATTTTTAGCACTTTCAGGCCAGTCTCTTCGAAGTGACTCAGAGGGAGGTTTTTTGCAACAGCAGAGGCCAGGTACAAATGTGGCCAGACAGGGCCCACTACTGGAGGATGAGGAGGACGAGGATGAGGAGGAGGTGGAGGAGGATGAGGATGAAGCATGTTCACAGCGGGGTGGCACCCAACGCAGCTCGGGCCCATCACTGGTGCGTGGCTGGTAGTGTTGAGCGCGAATATTCGAATAGCGATTTTTTTTTAGCAAATATCGGCACTTCGCTAATTCGCGAATATTTCAAATATAGCACTATAAATTTGCTATTTCGAATATTCGTTTTTATTTTTATTTTATTGTTATATTTTTTTTCTTTCCCACTTCCCAAAAGTAGTTCTTACCTGTCCTTAGGATTCCTGGCTTCCTGGCTGCTCCAGTCAGTGCCCGTTGCCACTTCTGCCGACTTCCGTGCTCATGGAGCGTCCCCATCACCATGGGAACGCCTCCATATTAGAATGTACTGTCGGATGTGAGAATTAAGTTAAAATCGCAATGCGATTAATATAACTTGAAGTAATCGCTTTGCGACTTCAACTTAGACCTGGTTTATTATGGTTGGCTTGGTAGAATTAGCGAAGATGACGAATATGACGAATGTATTCGTCATATTCCTCAAAACGAAGATAACAAAGTATTCTCCATCTTCGTTTTGGGCTACTTTCACACTTGCGGCAGAGAGATCCGGCAAGCAGTTCCGTCGCCGAAACTGCCTGCCGGATCAGGCAAAATGTATGCCAACCGATGGCATTAGTAAGACTGATCAGGATCCTGATCAGTCTTAAAAATGGCTGCTCAGTCGAAAAAATGCATTGTAATGCCGGATCCGTCTTTCCGGTGTCATCCGGCAAAAACGGATCCGGCATTTATTTTTTCACCTTTTTTTCAGTCTGCACATGCGCATACCGGAAGGACGGATCCGGCATTCCGGTATTCTGAATGCCGGATCCGGCACTAATACATTCCTATGGGAAAAAATGCCGGATCCGGCATTCAGGCAAGTCTTCAGTTTTTTTAGCTGGAGATAAAACCGTAGCATGCTACGGTTTTCTCTTTTGCCTGATCAGTCAAAACGACTGAACTGAAGACATCCTGATGCAAACTGAATGGATTACTCTCCATTCAGAATGCATGGGGACATACCTGATCAGTTCTTTTCCGGTATAGAGCCTCTGTGACGGAACTCTATGCCGGAAAAGAAAAACGCAAGTGTGAAAGTAGCCTTAGCTCCATATTCTCCATCTCCGTTTTAGCTCCATATTCGTCAACTTCGCTAATTCTAGCAATCAAATAGGAAAGTTGACTAGAGACAGCTAAGTTTTTAATTCGCTATGCGATAATATTACTTTGCTTTTTTTTTTATAAATAAAGCAGAGTAATAAAAGCATAGCGAATTAAACACAGCTGTCTCTATAGTCAACTTTCCTATTTGATTGCTAGAATTAGTGAAGTTGACGAATATGGAGCTAAAACGAAGATGGAGAATACTTCGTTATCTTCGTTTTGAGGAATATGACGAATACATTAGTCATATTCATCATCTTCGCTAATTCTAGATATCAAACCAATATTAATCGCAATAACTAGAATAATGACGAATATTTGATTTCGACGAATATGAGACGAATATTCTTGTGGTCGTGGCAACCAAGTACGTACCTATCCTACCTAGGATACCCTACCCCTAAGCGGTCAGAGTTGTGCCGTAACCGCGTCGTGGAGGGACGCCTGAAAGAGGGCATCCCCTTTGAGAGTAATAGGAGAAAGGGGTGGGTGGGAGGGAGAACTCTGCACGTCGTACGCATGTGGGAGGGTGCCGGCCGTTGAAGTAGGTGGCCAAGCCCCTCCCACAAATACAGGCCAATGAATCGGCCTTTACACTTGTGGTCGTGGCAACCAAGTACGTACCTATCCTACCTAGGATACCCTACCCCTAAGCGGTCAGAGTTGTGCCGTAACCGCGTCGTGGAGGGACGCCTGAAAGAGGGCAAAAAGACATACTGATAGGCAGAAGTAATTTATTGCAAAGTCGTTACAAAGCCAAAGTTTGAAAAGCTGCCGACATTTCTGTTTCGGGGTGAGGTATGTAACGATTGAAACAAGACGAGTGCCAACGCCCCAGTTTCTGTATGACATGCGCAGGCACTCGGTTTTTGGAGGCCGCGGATGCGGCACCTATGCGAAATGAATGACCCGAAATTGTGGCAGGGTCACCGCCCGTGCTGGCCATGAGTGACCTTACATGGGCTATGAACTGATGGGTGGTGAGTGGAACCCCCCCGAAGGGTAACAATGGACTATTTGGTCCGGCCTCGGACAAGGCAGACCGTAACTGACGAAGTACCGTCACCGGACACCATTGGTGTGTTGTGGGAAAGAAGGACACTGGAACAGGGGGGCCCATCTGGGAGGTCTTGGACGTTTTGAGCAGTAATACGAACCCGTCGGGGTTCTGGACAAGCTGGCTGACCGTGAGGAACTTGCTACTGCCTGGCGCGCAGGTGAACTCCCCAGGTCTTAGGAAGCCGTAAAAGGCTAGATAGATGGCGGATTTAAGTACCAAGCTGGCCAAAACCCCGAAAGGATTACCGTCCAAGGCGTCGGACATTTTGCGGAAAAGAGGGCCGGTGACCCCTTGCCTGCGTACTAGGCTTTGAGGCCCGCACTTGCTCAAACCCTTGAGAGCGGCTTTGACAGCATGTATGGTAAACACTGACGCTAGCTCGGGATGGCTAAGAGAGAGGAAGTGTTGCACTCCCGCCAGGTACGACCTCACTGTACCGTGGGAGAGCCTGCGCACGGAGTGGCAGTAACCAATGAACGCCAGGATGTACTCTGGAAAACTGGAGTCCCCTTGAGGACATTCCCCTCGAAACCTGCAGAACGTCTTCCACCCGGTGTTGTATGCCCTGGTTGTGTTAGGTGAGAGGGAATTGCGTATCAGAGCGTGAGCCGTCTCAAGGTGGCTGGTTACATTAGCCTCAAGGACTCGAGAGGAGGGACGGTGGTGCCTGTCGCATCTGCCTCTGGCATGACCTGAAAGAAACGGGAGAAGTTAGCCCTCGACAAGGCGTCAGCAGCCCCGTTTTGCGCACCTGGCACATGCGCACTGAAAACATGAAAGTGGTGCCGTAGGGAGAGCTGCACTAACCGTCTGAGAAAACACATGACTTGGCTAGACTTAGACAGCCCACTGTTGAGGATGTCTACCACGGCTGCGTTGTCAGTTACAAACAGAACAGACTGACACGCCCAGAGACTGCCCCAAATGTGGGCGGCTACCACGATGGGGTACAGCTCGAACAGCGCCGAGGTTTGGAGGAACCCCGGAATTTGTTCCACCTCGGCAGGCCATTCGTCTGCAACCCAGTGGGTGCCAAAAATGGCGGCAAACCCTGAGCCCGCAGCTGCATCCGAAAATACTGTAGGCGACCGACAAGACAGCTCGGGTACGAATAATGACACCCCGTTCCATTGGCTCAGAAAATGGTCCCACATGTGGAGATCCGCTAGGGCTTGACTGTCCAGGCACACTGGGCTGTCCTGTTCCGGGGCGGAACTCAAGAGTGACAGTAGGCGGGATATGAACGCTCTGCCCTGCGGGATGATGCGCATGGCGAAGTTCAACATGCCCAGTAGAGACTGAAGGTCAGCCTTAGTGACCACGGTTGTGACTGTAAACCTGTGGATGACTTCTCTAATCCTTGTTAACTTATCCGCAGGCAACCTAGCTAACATGTGCTGGGAGTCTAACTCAATGCCCAAAAAGGTGATGACTGTAGCCGGGCCTTCTACTTTCTTGGGGGAAACCGGGACACCTAACTGGGAAAAACACCTCAGCAATTTTCCCAGCCCTAGGGGAACTGCCCCTGGCCTCTCAATCAGCAGGAAGTCGTCCAAATAGTGGATGACAAACTCACAGAGGACCTTGTGTACCAAAACCCAGTGAAGAGCCTGAGCCAACTGATCGAAGAGCCAGGGGCTGCTCTTGGAACCGAAGGTGAGCTTGGTGGAGAAATAATACAGGCCTCTCCACTTGATGCCGTGCCACTGCCAGAGGGCTGGCATGATGGGAAGCAACTTAAAGGCATCCGATATGTCGGCTTTGGACAACATGGACCCTGGGCCCGTTTTCATGATGATGGCGATAGCCTGATCGATCGAAGCATATCTCATGCCCACTTCCTCCGAAGGAATGAGGGAGTTGAGGCTGGGGACCTGGGAGCCGTGTGGTGCCGACAAGTCAATAATGAGTCTTTCCTTTTTACTGAACTTGCCTGTAACTACCCCCACGGGACTGACTCTCCAGCGTTGAAAGGGGGGCACACTAAAGGGACCGATCAAGAACCCTTTGCTTAACTCGGCCTCTACTAGTGTGTCTACCGAAGCGGGATTTCTTTCGGCTGACTGAAGGTTCCTGCATTCGTGTGTGAACTCTGGAGTCGTGATCAAGCCCGTATGGAAACCCTCGTGAAATCCTGACACCAGGAACTGTACAAACCCTGGATTGTGATGACCTTGCAAGTACTCTTGTAGACGGCTAATATTGACCACACTCATATAATTTTTCACCGACTTTAATGAGCACGCTACTCGGGGGTGGGCCCTAAAACAGTTGGTACAGATATGTAACAGACGGCATTGACCGAAATTACAAGATGCGTAATTGTAATTGTTACATATCTGTGCCCTGCCTAGCTGAACGATGGGTCGGCCCAGCTTGTCTACTGAGTTGGGGGGGTCTGAAGACGTCGAGTGGACCAGCTGTAGAGCTGGAGGGGTAGGATGCCGTGCTGACGGCGGACTTATCGCACCACTCGACAGAGTGAAAGATAGACTGGCAGGCGGAACAGGAGGGAGCTTTCAGACCTGCAAAATGCCTGCAGAAAAGCTCAGTGTCCAGGTTGGACCAGTCAGTGACGTGTTGGAACTGGGAGAGAGCCGCTGCCGCCTTAGCTGAAAACGAACAGTGGTAGTCGTAGAATGCGCTCCCTCCATACCTGTGACCCAACTCTGTGACCCTGAAGAGATACAGGTCTAGTTCTTCCCTCCTGTCCGGCCTGGCAGTGCAAATCACATCCCTGAAAAGGCTGAACGCCATGACGAATTCTGGTATGGACAATTTGCGGTTGAGCCGGTGGTCGCGGCTTCTCAGTACCACTGACACTTCCCCGCAAGCTATGACCTTGTTGTCAGATAGGTCCCTGGAGGCTATTAATAGAGACGCAAGATTGACATCCCTACCCTCCAGGATGTCCTTCCTGATGTTGATCGGGACAAAGTGGGAGGGAGTCACGTTGGGGACGGACTGGACAGAGCGAATGTCTGCGGCGGCAGAAGTGGAGGTGACCGCAACCTCGAGGGAGGGAACTGGTAGGACTTAGGACTGCGCTGCGAGCCTCGATAGACTCCAACCTCGCCTGCATGGACGTGACGGCAGACGTCAGACTATTTAACATGACATGTATCTGAGTCAGCGAAGTTTGCATCGTGGCCGCAGGGGGATCATTGGTACTGGGTACCAGGGAGTCCTTCCAAAGGCGATACAGTTCCGCTTTTCTGGCAGATGCCGGGAAAGGGACGCCCTGCTTTGTCAGCGCCGCCATAAGCCTGGGGATGGTCCAAGCACGTAGGGACGGTATACTGCCCCCTTCGGATGTCTCTGCTACGACCTCGTCCACTGACGCCTCGACGATGTCTGACGCGTGTGACATCGTGGCTGTGAAAACAGTAACGTAAAAATGACCGTCTAGCCTAGATGACCGCCGGTAACCGTGCAGCAGTCTAAACCACGTAACGAAAGGGTGAACTATCCCCGTGAGGAATGTACGATGACACCAGAAGAGCCGTGAAGGAGTGGCCAGGAACCGCCACCCGGTAGTCCATGCAAGGAGACCTGCCGTACTTACCAACTGAGAAGCACTATACTCTGACTTCCGCGGAAGTATCAATGAACACAGAACAACCTGTACGTAAAGTAATGTATGAGACACAAGCCTGACAAAGGCAGTACCTACCCGTCCCCCAAGGTGTACCCCCACTACCTTGGTTGACAAGGAAAATCAACTGAGATCCAAACCAACTTCTCTCTGACTAATAACTGCTTTGAACCTGGAAAACAACGGGACAACAAAAGAACCAGTCAATGCGTAAGGCTCAATTGTAGAACGTGGGTTGTGAGTAAAAGGTATGGTCGGCTAACGAGAGTAGGTGTACTGATTGACATTGACCACTACCCGACGTTGGCGGTGAAAGCCCCTACCTGTCTAAGCGGCACAGCGGCCTGTGCCAGACTTTGGTGTGGGCGAGGAGCGGGGCCGCTGCGAGCCCCACCGTGCTTCACGGTAACCACGTGGGGAGCGCGGGGCTCCCTGGCACCGTGAACCAAGTGGGGGTGGTCCTCTGGGCAACGGCCGACACCCCACGCCAACATGTCTCAGGTGCCACGTGGAGAGCCAGCGCGTGTCCCTGACAGGGTGCTCAGTGCGGGGGCCCCCTGTCGTCCCGGGGCTGGGCCGCCCGCCGGCTGAGCACCACTGCCGCGTGGGGAGCAGCGCAGCCCTCTGGCATGGAGTTGACACAGGGGGGGCACCCGGCGTCGAGGGCCCCACCTAGCCAAAACTAGAAACGCCGCGTGGGGGGCCTCACCGGTCCCTGATGGAGAGCTCAGTGCGGGGGAGCCCTCCTGCCTCTGAGGGGCCAACCCACCGCCGGCTGGGCATCTCCACCACGTGGGGAAACGGTGCTGCCCCCTGGCATGGGGGGAGGCTTTATCAGACACAGCCTCCCCCCTTCTAATGTGAGGGTGTGCCACGTGGGGGGCCCACCGCTCCCTGATGGGGTGCCCAGTGCGGGGGTGCCCCCCTGCTCCATGAGGGGCCGACCCACCGCCGGCTGGGCCCCTCCACCGCGTGGGGAACCGGTGCAGCCCCCTGGCATGGGGGGAGGCTTTATCAGACACAGCCTCCCCCCTTCTAATGTGAGGGTGTGCCACGTGGGGGGCCCACCGCTCCCTGATGGGGTGCCCAGTGCGGGGGTGCCCCCCTGCTCCATGAGGGGCCGACCCACCGCCGGCTGGGCCCCTCCACCACGTGGGGAGAACGGTGGTGCCCCCTGGCAAACTGACATAACGGGCCTAAACTCCCGGCGTGATGGGCGGAGCTACGTGATGCCGCCCCGCCCCCTGGTAAGGCGCGCGTCACAGGGGTGCCTCCCCTGGCTAGGGGCCGGCCCACAGGTGAGGGAGCGGAGCAGCATTGGCTGAGTTTGCGGACGGAAGCGGGCGGGGAGGCGGGCGGGGGGGGGCCTCTCGTGACCGCTGGCCCCGCCCCCCGCCGAAGAGAAATGACATGCTCGGACTTGGGCGGCGGAGGAGGGGAGTGCCGTATCCGTGGGCTCCCTCCCCCCCCCGCCGGCGGCTGAAGGGGTACCGCCGCCGTGAACGGGCAGGAGGGGTCCCCGGACTGTAGAGGCCCCACTCCCTGCAGTATGCTGGCAACGCAGTGGCCCGGCGCATGGCGGCCCCTACTCACCAAAGGGCCGACCACCGCACGCACATCCACTCACCTTCTCTGTCGACACCGAACTGCCAGGTACGAGCGCACACTTCCTGAGAACTCTGCACGTCGTACGCATGTGGGAGGGTGCCGGCCGTTGAAGTAGGTGGCCAAGCCCCTCCCACAAATACAGGCCAATGAATCGGCCTTTACACAAGCGAATATTCTCGAATTTCGTCGAAATCGAATATGGCACCTCCCGCTCATCACTAGTGGCTGGGGGGAAACGCAGGACGATGACGATACGCCTCCCACAGAGGACAGCTTGTCCTTACCTCTGGGCAGCCTGGCACACATGAGCGACTACATGCTGCAGTGCCTGCGCAACGACAGCAGAGTTGCCCACATTTTAACGTGTGCGGACTACTGGGTTGCCACCCTGCTGGATCCACGGTACAAAGACAATGTGCCCACCTTACTTCCTGCACTGGAGCGTGATAGGAAGATGCGCGAGTACAAGAGCACGTTGGTAGACGCGCTACTGAGAGCATTCCCAAATGTCACAGGGGAACAAGTGGAAGCCCAAGGCGAAGGCAGAGGAGGAGCAAGAGGTTGCCAACGCAGCTGTGTCACGGCCAGCTCCTCTGAGGGCAGGGTTAGCATGGCAGAGATGTGGAAAAGTTTTGTCACCACGCCACAGCTAACTGCACCACCACCTGATATGGAACGTGTTAGCAGGAGGCAACATTTCACTAACATGGTAGAACAGTACCTGTGCACACCCCTCCACGTACTGACTGATGGGTCGGTCCCATTCAACTTCTGGGTCTCCAAATTGTCCACGTGGCCAGAGCTAGCCTTTTATGCCTTGGAGGTGCTGGCCTGCCCGGCGGCCAGCGTTTTGTCTGAACGTGTATTCAGCACGGCAGGGGGCGTCATTACAGACAAACGCAGCCGCCTGTCTACAGCCAATGTGGACAAGCTGACGTTCATAAAAATGAACCAGGCATGGATCCCACAGGACCTGTCCATCCCTTGTGCAGATTAGACATTAACTACCTCCCCTTATCAATATATTATTGTACTCCAGGGCATTCCTCATTCAATCCTATTTTTATTTTTAATTTACCATTATATTGCGGGGCAACCCAAAGTTGAATGAACCTCTCCTCTGTCTGGGTGCCGGGGCCTAAAAATATCTGACAGTGGCATGTTCCAGTGGTGGGTGACATGAAGCCTGATTCTCTGCTATGACATGAAGACTTATTCTCTGCTGAGTCGCTGACATGAAGCCTGAATCTCTGTTATGGGACCTCTCTCCTCTGTCTGGGTGCCGGGGCCTAAATTATATGACAATGGACTGTTCCAATGTTGGGTGACGTGAAGCATGATTCTCTGCTATGACATGAAGACTGATTCTCTGCTGACATGAAGCCTGAATCTCTGTTATGGGACCTCTCTCCTCTGCCTGGGTGCCGGGGCCTAAATATCTGACAATGGACTGTTCCAGTGTTGGGTGACGTAAAGCCTGATTCTCTGCTATGACATGAAGACTGATTCTCTGCTGACATGAAGCCAGATTCTCTGCTATGGGACCTCTTTCCTCTGCCTGGGTGCCTGGGCCTAAATATGTGACAGTGGCCTGTTCCAGTGGTGGGTGACGTGAAGCCTGATTCTCTGCCGAGACATGAAGACTGATTCTCTGATGACATAAAGCCTGATTCTCTGTTACGGGACCTCTCTCCTCTGCCTGGGTGCCGGGGCCTAAATATCTAACAATGGACTGTTCCAGTGTTGGGTGACGTGAAGCCTGATTCTCTGCTATGACATGAAGACTGATTCTCTGTTGACATGAAGCCAGATTCTCTGCTATGGGACCTCTCTCCAATTGATATTGGTTAATTTTTATTTATTTTATTTTTATTCATTTCCCTATCCACATTTGTTTGCAGGGGATTTAACTACATTTTTCTGCCTTTTGCAGCCCTCTAGCCCTTTCCTGGGCTGTTTTACAGCCTTTTTAGTGCCGAAAAGTTCGGGTCCCCATTGACTTCAATGGGGTTCGGGACGAAGTTCGGGTCGGGTTCGGATCCCGAACCCGAACATTTCCTGGAAGTTCGGCCGAACATCTCGAACCCGAACATCCAGGTGTTCGCTCAACTCTACTGGCTAGGTGACGCAGCGATAGCTGTGGCCGCGTCAAGGCGCGGCGCAGCTCTTTGCGGATGGAATGTATCTTGGCCGGGGGAAGGCTGAGAGATTCCACTTCTGAGTCCACCGTGAACCCGAGGAATTCCATGCATCGGGAGGGGGACAGACAGGATTTCTCCAGATTGAGGAGGAAACCCAGTCGAGAGAGGCGATCCATTGCCCACTGAAGGTGTGTTAGGAGGATCGAGCGATCTTTTACCATGAGGAGGATTTCATCCAGACTCGACAGCGCAACCAAGCCATGACAGGGCGCATTAACTTGGTGAAACACCACGGAGTGGATGGGAGTCTGAAGGGGAGGCAAGTGAAGCGCCAAACTTCGTCCTTCCAGAGAAAGCTAAGTAAGTCCCTGGACGCCTCGGCTACTGGAACCATCAAGTATGCATCTTTGAGGTCCAATTTTCCCATCCAGTCTCCCTGAATGAGCAAATCCCTCAGGAGATAAATGCTCTCCATCCTGAAGTGGCGGTAGCGCACCTGACTGTTCAATGCACTCAGGTTGATAACTGGGCGCATCTGCCTACCCTTCTTTTCTACGAGGAAGATATTGCTTATGACTCCCATAGAAAACGATGGGGCGCGTTCTACCGTGGAGGGCCGACAGTTCCACGTATATTAAGGTGCGGTCTGTCGCTGACAGTATCCAGGGGTGAGAGGGAGGGATGCGACACGGAGAGTCCATCAACTCTATGCGAAACCCCAGCACCGTGGCTAAAATCCAGGCATCTGATGTGATGTCCCGCCAGGCTTGAAAAATAAAATGACGGAGTCTGCCCCCTACACAGGTATTGGAAGAAAACCAGGGTAACTGTAAACTTACCGTAAGGGCGTCTGAAACTGGGGTTCCCTCTGAAGCTTCTGGAGCGCCAAGGTCTTCCGCGAGATGGGAAGAAAGCGGAATGTTGGCGCTCCTCCTGGTAGGGTGGTCCTTGGTTGTAGGAGCCTCGACCCGAGCTTCGGGCGTAAAAAGTAGACCAGCCGGACAGACGGCCCCTGACACTGCCAGCCCTGGTAGAGACCCGTCCCTGAAATACCCTCTTCATAGAGGATTGAGCCTTGTTATTAGGCTGTAAAGGCACCTACAAAGCGCCCTAATTCCTTTATAAAGGAGCCTCCAAACAATAGGCTTTGGGCGTCTTTGCCCGGTTCAGTTAGAGCGAGGTTCACCAGAATAGCTTTATGCCTCTCTATAGACAAGGAAGTGTTAATGCTACCCGCAATGCAGATCGCCCTCTGAACCCAGCCCCGGAGCTCATCTGGGTCGACCTGCTTGTTTTCAGATCTGGAAAGTTCAGCTAGGTCAAATAATTTGGTCAAAGGGACAAAAATGTCCAGGAGTTTGTCCTGGCATGATTTCAGCGCGGAATCTAGACCCTTACGGGGATTCTATCCCATCTTAGAGAGAAACTGGGTCATTTTGGGATCCACAGTGGGGGTCTCACAGACCTTGTTGGGAATCAAGGGTCTAGGGCATTCTGCCCTGAGTTTATTACGTGTCGCCTTGCTGAGGGCACCCAGTTTTCAAGGTATTTGGCCACATGATCAGCCGGGAGCCATTTTGCTGACCTCGGATGGTGTAAGGCGCGGGGTCAAACATGGGTTCCCCAAATGGATCCCTGATGACGGAACCCGCGGTAGCTGGGAAGTCGCCACCAGAGCCACTCATTACCAACCCTGGAAGAGCCGGATCAAAGGGGTCAGGGTCCTGTCCCTCAATGTTATCATTAGACTCATTTATAGACTCAGCCTCAGCCTCCTCACCAGACCCGATTTCTGAGTCGGAGTCACTCTCAAGTTGTGCTCTAGCACATTTACACTGCCGCGTCCGTTCTTTCTGGCACGGAAAGGCTCTCTTGTGTGAAACAAGCATGCCATCATGGGAGGGAGTAGCCTCACCCGTCATATCGTTTCGGGAGGCCTGAGTTTTATTAGGAACATCCCCAGTAGGGATAGGTGCTGAACGCGGAGTGCGCGTCCACGTGGCAGTGCCCTTCGTGGTAATAGGACGTGCTAGTAAGGCATGGGAAATTGACTGAGAAAGGGCGGAGGACATGGATCCCATGGCAGCCGTAATGGCGTCTGAGACCGAGCGTTGTAACGCCAGAGATTGGGCATCATCAGGTGTAAGCCTAGGATTATTTGCAGGGGAAGGTGGTTCCGAAATGGCCAGAGGGCTGTCCGGCACCTGGGGCACATCCAAGTCCCCAGGGGAGGGGGGTGGCAGGCGTTTTAGATTTGTACATACTGGGAATCCTGCTGCAGTGTAAGAAATACACAGACCGCTGAATACTGTTGCAGGGTTAGGAGAAACGGCTAGTGGGAGTAAAACACCCCAGACTAGTCACCTAATAGAGGGAAAGCGACAGGGAGCTCACCAGGGCCCAGACCGGAGGCAAGGAGATAACCAGAGGACTGGAGAACTACCGAAAGAAAAAACTAAAATGGCCGCCGAGATCTCGCGAGATTTGTGGCGCCATAGAGAATACTGAGGAGAACGCCGGACGCAAGGGGAGCGCGGACCGGGGAAGAGTGAGTGAATGAATAGGATAGCAGGGGAAGCGCAAGTGCGCCTAGAAAGGAGCAAAGGGAGAGATACAACGGGGGGGGGGTCTGGGCACCTGGTGAACTAAGTAATGATACAAGAATAGAGACATACAAGCATACTAAACTGCAGGAAAACAGAGCAATACGTATCTGCCTTGGTAGCAGCAAAGAAAGAGGAGTTGTATGGGGAGGTGCTGGCTATTATACCAGGACTGGGTGGGGGGAGTGGCCTATCACCTGGGTTACCATTTTTCCTACTGTTTGTATTCTTTGCTGCTATTGGTGGACACAGGGCCGTCTTTAATATTGATTGGACCCTGGGCAAAAATTTACTTGGGCCCCCTGGATCCCGCCTTCCCACACCTTAGCAGGCAATCACACCTTCCACCACAACACACACAAAAAAAATCCACACATCTGGTAGAGTACAGTGAATGACTGTAAATACTTCCAGTTCTGAAGACTCCAGCGACTCAGGATCAGTGCTCTGGGCAGCTGGGCTCAGGGCTGAAAGTGGGCGCCGCTCTGCAGGAAGGAGACCAGGGCTCGGCTCACCCTAGTGTTACAGTGCACCCCAGCACCCCACAGTATGCAGTATAGCACCCTATAGTATACAGCACCACACAGTATCCAGTTTAGCACCCCACACTATACAGTACCCCACAGTATATAGTAGAGCAGTATAGCACCCCACACTATACAGTACCCCACAGTATATAGTAGAGCAGTATAGCAGCCCACAGTATACAGCACCTCACAGTATACAACACCTCACTGTATACAGCACCCCAAACTATACACGATACAGCCCCCCACACTATACAGTACAGCAGTATAGCACTCCACACTATACCGCACCCACAGTATACAGTATACAGACCCCCACAGTATACAGTACAGCAGTATAGCCCCCCACAGTATACAGGCCCCCACACTATACAGGCCCCCCCACAGTATACAGGCCCCCCCACAGTATACAGCCCCCCCCACAGTATACAGGCCCCCACACAGTATACCGGCCCACACAGTATACAGCCCCCCCCACAGTATACAGGCCCCCACACAGTATACAGTCCCACACAGTATACAGCCCCCCCACAGTATACAGGCCTCCACACAGTATACAGTCCCACACAGTATACAGCCCACCACACAGTATACAGCCCCCCCCCACAGTATACAGGCCCCCACAGTATACAGCCCACCACACAGTATACAGCCCACCACACAGTATACAGCCCCCCCCCCCACAGTATACAGGCCCCCACACAGTATACAGCCCACCACACAGTATACAGCCCACCACACAGTATACAGCCCCCCCCCCAGTATACAGGCTCCCACACAGTATACAGTCACACACAGTATACAGACCCCCCACAGTATACAGCCCCCCCCACAATATACAGGCCCCCACACAGTATACAGCCCACCACACAGTATACAGCCCACCACACAGTATACAGGTCCCCACAGTATACCGGCCCCCACACAGTATACAGCCCACCACACAGTATACAGCCCACTACACAGTATACAGCCCCCCCCCACAGTATACAGGCCCCCACACAGTATACAGCCCACCACACAGTATACAGCCCCCCCCACAGTATACAGGCCCCCACAGTATACAGGCCCCCACACAGTATACAGCCCACCACACAGTATACAACCCACTACACAGTATACAGCCCCCCCCCCCCCCACAGTATACAGGCCCCCACACAGTATACAGCCCACCACACAGTATACAGCCCCCCCCCACAGTATACAGGCCCCCACAGTATACAGGCCCCCACACAGTATACAGCCCACCACACAGTATACAGCCCCCCACCCACAGTATACAGGCCCCCACACAGTATACAGCCCACCAAACAGTATACAGCCCACCACACAGTATACAGCCCCCACCACAGTATATAGGCCCCCACACAGTATACAGCCCACCACACAGTATACAGCCCCCCCCCCACAGTATACAGCCCACTACACAGTATACAGCCCACCACACAGTATACAGCCCCCCACAGTATACAGGCCCCCACACAGTATACAGCCCACCACTATATAGTAGTTTGCAGTATATTAACATAACAGCCCCTGTCACCTTTTTCTGATGTAATGTTCACACAATAAAGCTCCACAGAACACTCCTGGTAGGACCTGTGATGACCTCATAGCCATGTGACCAGTAATTGCTAGGTTACTGGTCACATGGTGATGATGTCATTAAGGTCCTGATCACAACTTTAACACAGTGCGATCATGATGCCTGGACTCAGTGCAGGCAGGCACGGCAGCACCCCTGTGTAGTTGACAGCTTCACACCCGGGGCAGTAGCTAGCAGGGCTCAAGAGGCAGCTGCCTTGGGCCCCCCAGGAGCAACTGGGCCCGGGGCAGCTGCCCCTTTTGCCCCTTGGTAAAGACGGCCCTGGGTGGACAGTAAAGAAAGGTTATGCAATATGAGCCTCCGTGTCTTGAAATAAAATTCATAATTCTCTGTTCATTGTGTAACTGCACCATCTAGTGGCCGTTTACATACACTGCAGCTCTTCACACTAGAAGTTTGACCCACTTCAGCTTCCATAACTTGTAGCCTATGAACTCTAGTGACATCATCAGCCCTGCACATAGCAGTCAATCACAGCCACCATTACAGAGGTATCCACACGGTCTGGTAGTGTCCTGATCTATCCTCTACATCTAAGCTTACGGTAGCATCACTGGTATATTTCACATGGTTTGCATCTGTATGCATGTTGTATTATATGTATTGTCATATGGCAGACTGTATTACTAAGTGCATAATTTTTCTGTTCCTCAGTTTTACCTGATATATATCCTTGCAATAAAGACGAAGTTGGACGTTACTCCATTGTCAATTCATTGCTGGGAAAAGTTTAGCTGTCTGTCAAGCTATGTACCTTCACACATAAGGAGGACAGAACAGTCATAGGTATGAGTCCAGTGTACCTCTCCGGCCACCTCTGTCCTCCTCACACTGAATGACAGCTAACTACATAGAGCAGCAGTCAATCACCATTGAGATGGGTGGGGAAATGGAGAGCTCCCCTTTTTTTATGTGCTGTTGTTATTCTAAAAAATGAAAAGCTATGGAGGGCTCCCACCAGATTATTTGCCTAGGGGCCTCCACCACTCTTTATCTCACCCTCACATATTGTATTATAAAACTGCCAGCAGCCACCCCTAGGGGGAGCTCAGGGCATGGGAAACTACAAGCCTTTTCAGCTCCCCCTAGTGGTAGCTGCAGGAAAATTCAGTTGTTTTATGACAACAAGCATAAGAAAAAGTTCAGCACTGACTCCTCATTCGCCAAGGGCCCCATGATACTGTCAGGATATCTCTCCATGTTAAAGGGGTTATCCAACGAAAAATATTCTACAGTTTTTAAACCAACACCTGGATCTGATTACTTTAATAATTTTATGTAATTGAAAATTTTGCATAGACACTGAGTTAATTAATAAAATGTATCTGTATAGCTCCACCTGCTGTTTGTTTTGTTTCTTATTTCTTTGTACCGCTCAATGAGAAGGCCGCACATGCTAAGTTTCATCCTTCAACTGCCTCCTGAGCTGTGATAGGGAGAGCATGGACACGCCCCCCTAGCTGTGATAGGGAGAGCTGAGACACGCCCTCTTAGCTGCGGCAGAAAAGACACTCCCCTTGACCTGTCAGCTTGATATAAATCTAGCAGAGCAATGAATGGTGAGATCTCTGGATCCATGTGAGGTACAGGGCTGGTTCTAGCTTTGTTATGAAGAGGTTGTCATGTACTATATATTAATATACCAAAACAAAGCTGAAAACAGCCACTATATATACCGCACGGCCACAAAATATTAAACTCCTATAAATGCAAAACACACCAGCGGTAATGTTCATACAAAATCTTTATTAACCACCTCAGCCCCCCTAGCTTAAACCCCCTTCATGACCAGGCCACTTTTTACACTTCTGACCTACACTACTTTCACCGTTTATTGCTCGGTCATGCAACTTACCACCCAAATGAATTTTACCTCCTTTTCTTCTCACTAATAGAGCTTTCATTTGGTGGTATTTCATTGCTGCTGACATTTTTACTTTTTTTGTTATTAATCGAAATTTAACGATTTTTTTGCAAAAAAATGACATTTTTCACTTTCAGTTGTAAAATTTTGCAAAAAAAACGAGATCCATATAGAAATTTTGCTCTAAATTTATTGTTCTACATGTCTTTGATAAAAAAAAAATGTTTGGGTAAAAAAAAAATGGTTTGGGTAAAAGTTATAGCGTTTACAAACTATGGTACAAAAATGTGAATTTCCGCTTTTTGAAGCAGCTCTGACTTTCTGAGCACCTGTCATGTTTCCTGAGGTTCTACAATGGCCAGACAGTACAAACACCCCACAAATGACCCCATTTCGGAAAGTACACACCCTAAGGTATTCGCTGATGGGCATAGTGAGTTCATAGAACTTTTTATTTTTTGTCACAAGTTAGCGGAAAATGATGATTTTTTTTTTTTTTTTTTTCTTCTTACAAAGTCTCATATTCCACTAACTTGTGACAAAAAATAAAAACTTCTATGAACTCACTATGCCCATCACGAAATACCTTGGGGTCTCTTCTTTCCAAAATGGGGTCACTTGTGGGGTAGTTATACTGCCCTGGAATTCTAGGGGCCCAAATGTGTGGTAAGGAGTTTGAAATCAAATTCTGTAAAAAATGACCTGTGAAATCCGAAAGGTGCTCTTTGGAATATGGGCCCCTTTGCCCACCTAGGCTGCAAAAAAGTGTCACACATCTGGTATCTCTGTATTCAGGAGAAGTTGAGGAATGTGTTTTGGGGTGTCTTTTTACATATACCCATGCTGGGTGAGATAAATATCTTGGTCAAATGCCAACTTTGTATAAAAAAATGGGAAAAGTTGTCTTTTGCCAAGATATTTCTCTCACCCAGCATGGGTATATATAAAATGACACCCCAAAACACATTCCCCACCTTCTCCTGAGTACGGAGATACCAGATGTGTGACACTTTTTTGCAGCCTAGGTGGGCAAAGGGGCCCATATTCCAAAGAGCACCTTTCGGATTTCACAGGTCATTTTTTACAGAATTTGATTTCAAACTCCTTACCACACATTTGGGCCCCTAGAATGCCAGGGCAGTATAACTACCCCACAAGTGACCCCATTTTGGAAAGAAGAGACCCCAAGGTATTCGCTGATGGGCATAGTGAGTTCATGGAAGTTTTTATTTTTTGTCACAAGTTAGTGGAATATGAGACTTTGTATGAAAAAAAATAAAAATAATAATAAATCAGCATTTTCCACTAACTTGTGACAAAAAATAAAAAATTCTAGGAACTCGCCATGCCCCTCACAGAATACCTTGGGGTGTCTTCTTTCCAAAATGGGGTCACTTGTGGGGTAATTATACTGCCCTGGCATTTTCCAGGGGCCCTAATGTGTGGTAAGTAGGTAAATGACCTGTGAAATCCTAAAGGTGCTCTTTGGAATATGGGCCCCTTTGCCCACCTAGGCTGCAAAAAAGTGTCACACATGTGGTATCGCCGTATTCAGGAGAAGTTGGGGAATGTGTTTTGGGGTGTCATTTTACATATACCCTTGCTGGGTGAGAGAAATATCTTGGCAAAAGACAACTTTTCCCATTTTTTTATACAAAGTTGGCATTTGACCAAGATATTTCTCTCACCCAGCATGGGTATATGTAAAATGACACCCCAAAACACATTCCCCAACTTCTCCTGAGTACGGCGATACCAGATGTGTGACACTTTTTTGCAGCCTAGATGCGCAAAGGTGCCCAAATTCCTTTTAGGAGGGCATTTTTAGACATTTGGATACCAGACTTCTTCTCACGCTTTGGGGCCCCTAGAATGCCAGGGCAGTATAAATACCCCACATGTGACCCCATTTTGGAAAGAAGACACCCCAAGGTATTCAATGAGGGGCATGGCGAGTTCATAGAATTTATTTTTTTTTGGCACAAGTTAGCGGAAATTGATATTTTTAATTTTTTTCTCACAAAGTCTCCCGTTCCGCTAACTGGGGACAAAAATTTCAATCTTTCATGGACTCAATATGCCCCTCACGGAATACCTGGGGGTGTCTTCTTTCCGAAATGGGGTCACATGTGGGGTATTTATACTGCCCTGGCATTCTAGGGGCCCTAAAGCGTGAGAAGAAGTCTGGAATATAAATGTCTAAAAAATTTTACGCATTTGGATTCCGTGAGGGGTATGGTGAGTTCATGTGAGATTTTATTTTTTGACACAAGTTAGTGGAATATGAGACTTTGTAAGAAAAAAAAAATATAATTCCGCTAACTTGGGCCAAAAAAATGTCTGGAGCCTTACAGAGGGGTGATCAATGACAGGGGGGTGATCAATGACAGGGGGGTGATCAATGACAGGGGGGGGTGATCAATGACAGGGGGGGTGATCAATGACAGGGGGGTGATCAATGACAGGGGGGTGATCAGGGAGTCTATATGGGGTGATCACCACAGTCATTGATCACGCCCCTGTAAGGCTTCATTCAGACGTCCGGATGCGTTTTGCGGATCCGATCCATCTATCAGTGCATCCGTAAAAATCATGCGGACATCTGAATGGAGCTTTACAGGGGGGTAATCAATGACAGGGGGGTGATCAGGGAGTCTATATGGGGTGATCACCACAGTCATTGATCACGCCCCTGTAAGGCTTCATTCAGACGTCCGGATGCGTTTTGCGGATCCGATCCATCTATCAGTGCATCCGTAAAAATCATGCGGACATCTGAATGGAGCTTTACAGGGGGTTGATCAATGACAGGGGTGTAATCAATGACAGGGGGGTGATCAGGGAGTCTATATGGGGTGATCACCACAGTCATTGATCATGCCCCTGTAAGGCTTCATTCAGACGTCCGGATGCGTTTTGCGGATCCGATCCATCTATCAGTGCATCCGTAAAAATCATGCGGACATCTGAATGGAGCTTTACAGGGGGGTGATCAGGGAGTCTATATGGGGTGATCACCACAGTCATTGATCATGCCCCTGTAAGGCTTCATTCAGACGTCCGGATGCGTTTTGCGGATCCGATCCATCTATCAGTGCATCCGTAAAAATCATGCGGACATCTGAATGGAGCTTTACAGGGGGGTGATCAATGACAGGGGTGTAATCAATGACAGGGGGGTGATCAGGGAGTCTATATGGGGTGATCACCACATTCATTGATCATGCCCCTGTAAGGCTTCATTCAGACGTCCGGATGCGTTTTGCGGATCCGATCCATCTATCAGTGCATCCGTAAAAATCATGCGGACATCTGAATGGAGCTTTACAGGGGGGTGATCAGGGAGTCTATATGTGGTGATCACCACAGTCATTGATCATGCCCCTGTAAGGCTTCATTCAGACGTCCGGATGCGTTTTGCGGATCCGATCCATCTATCAGTGCATCCGTAAAAATCATGCGGACATCTGAATGGAGCTTTACAGGGGGGTGATCAATGACAGGGGTGTAATCAATGACAGGGGGGTGATCAGGGAGTCTATATGGGGTGATCACCACAGTCATTGATCATGCCCCTGTAAGGCTTCATTCAGACGTCCGGATGCGTTTTGCGGATCCGATCCATCTATCAGTGGATCCGTAAAAATCATGCGGACGTCTGAATGGAGCTTTACAGAGGGGTGATCAATGACAGGGGGGTAATCAATGACAGGGGGGTGATCAGGGAGTCTATATGGGGTGATCAGGGGCTAATAAGGGGTTAATAAGTGACGGGGGGGGGGTGTAGTGTAGTGTAGTGGTGCTTGGTGCTACTTTACTGAGCTACCTGTGTCCTCTGGTGGTCGATCCAAACAAAGGGGACCACCAGAGGACCAGGTAGCAGGTATATTAGACGCTGTTATCAAAACAGCGTCTAATATACCTGTTAGGGGTTAAAAAAAACACATCTCCAGCCTGCCAGCGAACGATCGCCGCTGGCAGGCTGGAGATCAACTCTCTTACCTTCCGTTCCTGTGAGCGCGCGCGCCTGTGTGCGCGCGTTCACAGGAAATCTCGCGTCTCGCGAGATGACGCACGAATGCGTCCAGGAGGAATGAATCAACCACCTTCCGGACGCATCCGTGCGTTAGGCGGTCGGGAGGTGGTTAAACATATATGCATACTAACAACATGAATAAATAATAAATGTGGGGGGTTGAGCCCGCACAACCTGCCTGTAGGTGCAGATCACTATGGCGAAATACATATACAAACGGAAAATGCAAATGTGATCGCACACTACATCCAGCACTCTGCCCTCCATGCTGGATGAGACATTGGTGTACATTTTGGCCAAAGCGTATTTAAGCCACTCACCGCGTCAAGGTCGTCTCATTTGAGTGGTCCCTAACTCTTGTTCCTACCTGTTTATGGGCCATGACAGCCACATAAAGTCCAGGGAATGCAGGTCAGCATGCATTTTCCGTATGAATAAATAATACATGATTTAAAACCCAGTAGGGAAATACAGAAAAGTGTGGATGAAATTCCCCCAAGACCAGTACATGTATCAATGTATCATACTTGTATCAAGTTGCCGCTGCCTGTATAGTGCACCGGACACTGTATAAGTCAAAAAGAAACGAGATGGTCAATGTGCTCAAATATCAGTCATCTCGATGAGCGCACAACCTCACCACAAGCTGCGGCAGCCAAACCTGGGTGGATTGAGACGACTGATGAGCATACTACTATGCACAGAACAGCATACACCCGGTAACACCAATAGGCAGCAATATCGGCATATAAAGTACATAACAAATGCAAAGATACTGAACCTGGCAGGGGGGGACCATCTCGTTTCTTTTTGACTTATACAGTGTCCGGTGCACTATACAGGCAGCGGCAACTTGATACACGTATGATACATTGATATATGTACTGGTCTTGGGGGGATTTCATCCACACTTTTCTGTATTTCCCTACTGGGTTTTAAATCATGTATTATTTATTCATGTTGTTAGTATGCATATATGTTTAATAAAGATTTAGTATGAACATTACCGCTGGTGTGTTTTGAATTTATGTACTATATTATGTCTGATTTTCATTTTTTACTTTAGTCATGGGATAACTCCTTTAACCCCTTAAGGACACAGCCTTTTTACACCTTAGGACCAGGCCATTTTTTGAAAATCTGACCAGAGTCCCTTTAAGTGCTGATAACTTTAAAACGCTTTGACTTATCCAGGCCATTCTGAGATTGTTTTTTCGTCACATATTGTACTTCATGACACTGGTAAAACGGAGTCAAAAAAAAATAATTTTTTGCACCAAAAAATACCTAATTTAACAAAAATTTGGAAAAATTTGCAAATTTCAAAGTTTCAGTTTCTCTACTTCTGTAATACATAGTAATACCCCCAAAAATTGTGATGACTTTACATTCCCCATATGTCTACTTCATGTTTGAATTGTTTTGGGAATGATACTTTATTTTTTGGGGAAGTTATAAGGCTTAGAAGTTTAGAAACAAATCTTGAAATTTTTCAGAAATTTACAAAAACTCAATTTTTAGGGACCAGTTCAGGTCTCAAGTCACTTTGCGAGGCTTACATTATAGAAACCACCCAAAAATGACCCCATCTAAGAAACTACACCCCTCAAGGTATTCAAAACTGATTTTGCATACGTTGTTAACCCTTTAGGTGTTGCACAAGAGTTATTGGCAAATGGGGAGCAAATTTGAGCATTTCATTTTTTTGTCTAATTTTTCATTTTAACCCATTTTTTCCACTAACAAACCAAGGGTTAACAGCCAAACAAGACTGTATCTTTATTGCCCTGACTCTGCCGTTTACAGAAACACCCAATATGTGGCCGTAAACTACTGTACGGCCACACAGCGGGGCGTAGAGGGAAAGGTGCGCCGTATGGTTTTTGGAAGGCTGATTTTTATGGACTGGTTTATTTACACCATGTCCCATTTGAAGCCCCCCTGATGCACCCCTAGAGTAGAAACTCCATAAAAGTGACCCCATCTAAGAAACTACACCCCTCAAGGTATTCAAAACTGATTTTACATACGTCGTTAACCCTTTAGGTGTTGCACAAGAGTTATTGGCAAATGGCGATGAAATTTGAGAATTTCATTTTGTTGCCTAATTTTCCATTTTAACCCATTTTT
The DNA here is from genome assembly GCF_905171765.1 of Bufo bufo. Classification (NCBI taxonomy): domain Eukaryota; kingdom Metazoa; phylum Chordata; class Amphibia; order Anura; family Bufonidae; genus Bufo; species Bufo bufo. The sequence continues at coordinate 796,061,358 of NC_053390.1, read as the reverse complement.
TCCACTAACAAAGCAAGGGTTAACAGCCAAACAAGACTGTATCTTTATTGCCCTGACTCTGCTGTTTACAGAAACACACAATATGTGGCCGTAAACTACTGTACGGGCACACAGCGGGGCGTAGAGTGAAAGGTGCGCCGTTTGGTTTTTGGAGGGCTGATTTTGCTGGACTGTTTTTTTGGCACCATGTCCCATTTGAAGCCCCCCTGATGCACCCCTAGATTATAAACGCCATAAAAGTGACCCCATCTAAGAAACTACACCCCTCAAGGTATTCAAAACAGATTTTACAAACTTTGTTAACCCTTTAGGTGTTGCACAAGATTTAATGGAAAATAGAGATACAATTTCCAAATTTCACTTTTTTGGCAGATTTTCCATTTTAATATTTTTTTCCCAGTTACAAAGCAAGGGTTAACAGCCAAACAAAACTCATTATTTATGGCCCTAATTCTGTAGTTTACAGAAACACCCCATATGTGGTCGTAAACCGCTGTACGGGCACACGGCAGGGCGCAGAAGGAAAGGAACACCATATGGTTTTTGGAAGGCAGGTTTTGCTGGACTGTTTTTTTTTACACCATGTCCCATTTGAAGCCCCCCTGATGCACCCCTAGAGTAGAAACTCCAAAAAAGTGACCCCATTTTAGAAACTACGGGATAGGGTGGCAGTTTTGTTGGTACTAGTTTAGGGTACATATGATTTTTGGTTGCTCTATATTACACTTTTTGTGCGGCAAGGTAACAAGAAATAGCTTTTTTGGCACCGTTTTTTTTTTGTTATTTACAACATTCATCTGACAGGTTAGATCATGTGGTAATTTTATAGAGCAGGTTGTCACGGACGCGGCGATACCTAATATGTATACAATTTTTTTTATTTATGTAAGTTTTACACAATGATTTCATTTTTAAAACCAAAAAAATGTTTTAGTGTCTCCATAGTCTAAGAGCCATAGTTTTTTCAGTTTTTAGGCTATTATCTTAAGTAGGGTCTCATTTTTTGCGGGATGAGATGACGGTTTGATTGGCATCTATTTTGGGGTGCATATGACTTTTTGATTGCTTGCTATTACACTTTTTGTGACGTAAGATGACAAAAAATGGCTTTTTTTACACCATTTTTATTTTTATTTTTTTACGGTGGTCATCTGAGGGGTTAGATCATGTGATATTTTTATAGAGCCGGGCGATACGGACGCGGCGATACCTAATATGTATACTTTTTTTTTATTTATGTAAGTTTTACACAATGATTTCATTTTTGAAACAAAAAAAATGATGTTTTAGTGTCTCCATAGTCTGAGAGCCATCGTTTTTTCAGTTTTTGGGCGATTATCTTGGGTAGGGTATGATTTTTGCGGGATGAGATGACGGTTTGATTGTTACAATTTTGGCGTACATGCGACTTTTTTGATCACTTTTATTACCTTTTTTGGGAAGTAAGGTGGGCAAAATTTCAATTTCATCATAGTTTTTTATTTTTTATTTTTATGGTGTTCACCGTTCGGGTAAAGTAACATGACCGTTTTATAGATCAGGTCGTTACGGACGCGGCGATACCAAACATGTGTAGGGAATTTTATTTTTTTCATTTTTTATCAGTGATAAATGTGTTTTTTGATTTTTACTTTTTTTTCACTTTTATTCACTTTTTTTTTGACCCAGACCCACTTGGTTCTTGAAGATCCAGTTGGTCTGATGTCTGTATAATACAGTACAGAACAATATATATTGTACTGCACTGTATTTTACTTACACTGAACAGATCTATGCTTTCAGCACAGATCTGTTCAGCACCATGGACAGCAGGACGCCTGAGAGGCGTCCTGTTGCCATGGGAACCTTCCCCGTCTGCTCAGAACTTCGCAGACGGGGAAGGGTAAGGAGGGGATCTCTCGGGGGGCTGTCTGGGGGCTCTCTCCCTCTCCATCGGGGGGCTGCAAAGGCACAGCAGCCCCCCGATGGGAGAGGGAGGGAGCTCCCTGCGCTGTTAACCTTTTCCATACAGCGGTCCGTACGGACCGCTGTATGGAAAGGGTTAAACAGCTGACATCGCATCGCAGATGTCAGCCGTTTATACCAGGGTGCCAGCAATGTGCTGGCACCCTGGTATACCCACTGAACACCAATGAATTTTCAAGGGGAGGCGGGCGGGGGATCGCGATCCCGCCTGCCGCACCGCCCGCCTCCCGCACCGCCCGCACCGCCCGCAACCCTCCCCCTGCACCTAAAATCACTCGGGGGTGCAGGGGGAGGGATACAGATCTATTTTAGGAATACTAAAGTTTCTGATCTCCGCGGTCAGGGACCGCGGGGACCAGAAACTGCAGAAATCGCAGCAAACCGCAGGTCTGAATTGACCTGCGGTTTGCCGCGATCGCCGACATGGGGGGGTCACGGGACCCCCCCGCGCATTTAGCCTAGGTGCCTGCTCTATGATTTGAGCAGGCACCGGGTTCCGATCACTGCCGGCCGGGCGGCAGTGATCGGAACAACACATGACGTACCGGTACGTCATGTGTCCTTAAGTACCAGGACATCATGACGTACCGGTACGTCATGTGTCCTTAAGAGGTTAAAGGGACACTGACAGGCCAAATCAGCATATATAGTTATATATATGACATTACAGGTCTTATACAGTCTATTAAAAGCATCTAAGTATCCCCCCTGTCCACCTTCTAAATACCGAAATATAAAGTATTATAACCTGCCTGTCTCGTCACCAATCTGCCCAAGGGGCGGAGTTTCATCTCAAAATGCGCCCAGCCAGCCGCTCCCAACTGCCGTTCTGAAGCCCCGCCCAGCTCATCAATATTCACTTCGCTGGGCGGCGGCTACAACTCTCCCCAGTCACGATCCTGCGCATGGGCAATTCAATCCTCTTGGCATCGTTCATGTCAAATCTGCCCATGCGCAGGATCGTGACTGGGGAGAGTTGTAGGCGCCGCCCAGTGAAGTGAATATTGATGAGCTGGGCGGGGCTTCAGAACGGCAGTTGGGAGCGGCTGGCTGGGCGCATTTTGAGATGAAACGCCGCCCCTTGGGCAGATTGGTGACGAGACAGGCAGGTTATAATACTTTATTTTTTGGTATTTATAAGGTGGACAGGGGGGATACTTAGATGCTTTTAATAGACTGTATAAGACCTGTACTGACATATATATAACTATATATGCTGATTTGGCCTGTCAGTGTCCCTTTAAAGAAGACCTTTCACCATATTTTTTCTTAATGAAAGCGATACCTCACACTGTAGCCCATGTTCCCTAGACGTCATATCACGAATTATTTTCATGTTATGCTTCTCCATTGCGCCGCTGTGCCCCTCGTTCTGTTTAGGTGCCCTATATGCTAATTAATAGCAGCGGAACAGGGAGGAGGGGACATCAGCTTTTCTCAATGGGCGTCTCTTCTATCTGGCTGTGGCGCTGTCCAATCACAGCGGAGCGCGTCACAGCCAGGAAGAAGGTGAGCTGTTTTTTCTCAATGGCTGAGACGCGCTCCGCTGTGATTGGAGAGCGCAGATAGAAGAGACGCCCACTGAGAAAAGCTGACGTCTCCTCCTCCCTGTTCCGATGCTATTAATACAGGACGCCTAAACAGAAGGAGGGGCACAGCGGCGCAACGGAGGAGCATATCATGAAAGAAATGTGCGCTATGACATCTAGGGAACATGGGCTGCAGTGTGAGGTATCGCTTTTATAAAGTAAAAACTGGTGAAAGGTTCTCTTTAAGTACACCACTGAATAAAAGGGACTATTTTGTATAAAATTAGCTTCTTAGATATATGATAAATTACACTGAAAACCTTTCACCCCCACAACCGTAATAACCTGAATGATATAAGAATATAAGAAAAAGAATAATGACAGAATTGCTTTTTTCTGTATCCACCTCTGATAAAATGATGTATATGTGCCCCAAATGGTGCCTAAAACTACAATTCCTCCTCCATTAACAAGACCTCGGACATAAAGGACAGAAAGAAAACTATTTATTACAGCTAAAATGTGAATAATATTATTGTGTCATTAAAGGGGTTGTCCGGTCCTTGTATATTTATATTAATGGCCTATCCTCACTCACTTCAGCGGGAGCAGCGCTGTAGTCTCCACTACACAATGGACGGAGCTGTGTAGTTCAGGAGATGATTTCTGGAGCCAGACCTTCTCCCAAACAGCTGAGGGGTGCGGGGTGTCAGATCCTGGCCAATCTGACATTGAAAACCGATCCTGAGGATAGACCATGTATATACAAGAACTGGTTAATCCCTTTATCATACATGGGTTAATAGAGGATATTGCTATTTATCATATGTGATGGAGATCTATATTCATTCTATCTACTTATGTTCCTTCTAGTATCTAACTGGTCACTGTTAGAGTTGAGCGAACTCAAACTGTAAAGTTCGGGTTCGTACCGAACTTTAGGGTTTTCGGCACCCGGTCCCGAACCCGAACATTTACGTAAAAGTTCGGGTTCGGTGTTCGGCGATTTTTATGGCGCTTTTTGAAAGGCTGCAAAGCAGCAAATCAGCAAGCGTCATACTACTTGCCCCAAAAGGCCATCACAGCCATGCCTACTATTGGCATGGCTGTGATTGGCCAACTGCAGTATGTGACCCAGCCTCTATTTAAGCTGGAGTCACGTAGCGCCGCACGTCACTCTGCTCGGATTAGTGTAGGGAGAGGTTGCAGCTGCTGTGAGGGAGAGATCAGGGAGAAATCTCATCAAGAACTTGTTTAAGTACTCAGCGATCTACAGAAAAAGTGTTTTGTGGGTGCAGTGCACAATTTTTTTAAGCCTGCACTGAGCCAACTACTGCTGAAAACGAACTTTTTTTTCTTCAGTTAGTCAATAGCAATACATGATCGGCAGACATTTTATGCAACGATAGTGCACCAGCATAGGCTATCTGCAAGTCCAGAAATACAGCTTTGGCATACTAGGGTGAAAAAAGCCTCTAATATACTGCACATCTGGGATTAGACAAGCATAAGTCACTGTCACATTTAGGACAGAAATACAGCTTTTTGGTTACTGGGGTGAAAAAACCCTCTAATACACTGCACATCTGTGATTACACGTGCATGAGTCACTGTCACATTTAGCACAGAAATACACCTTTTTGGTTAGGGTGAAAAAGCCTCTAATATACTGCACATCTGTGATTACACGTGCACAAGTCACTGTCACATTTAGGACAGAAATACAGCTTTTTCGTTAATGGGGTGAAAAAAGCCTCTAATATACTGCACATCTGGGATTAGACAAGCATAAGTGACTGTCACATTTAGGACAGAAATACAGCTTTTTGGTTAGGGTGAAAAAACCCTCTACTATACTTCTTTACACAATGTGCTGACGACAAGACCCGAGTGGTTTGCACGCTGTGCCATCAGAGCCTGAAGCGAGGCATTAACGTTCTGAACCTTAGCACAACCTGCATGACCAGGCATCTACATGCGAGCAGTGGCGTAGCTATAGGGGTCGCAGCGGTCGCAATTGCGACCGGGCCCCTGAGTCAGGGGGGCCCACAGGGCCCCCTCAAGCCAGAAGAACGCAGCCGCAGCTGAATAACTAAAATAAGATTTACAGGGGGTGGAGCGGAGGCCGAGAGGAGAGGCCCTGCGTGACGCGCACTGTGCAGGGCAGCTGGGCAGGCGAAGTGAGGAGGAGGGGCCGGGGGAGCGGATTCAATTGAGGTGCGACGCAGGACTTAGTCACGTACCTCACTGTGACCTCCTGCGTCGGATCTCGCGAGATGACGCGGCGCGTGAAGGCACAGTGAGCGAGGCATTGGTGACCGCCTGTACCAGGATGCCACAAGCTGTGAAGGAGAGAGAGGTAAGTATTAATTATATATTTTTTTTATGTACCCTACGTTCTACCCTTATTGCAGAGGCACTGGGGGCACGAGAGGAGGACCACTGACAGTACTCAGTGGACATCATAGTATTAATAAGAGTGGAGAGACTATCATTATATTAATAATAAAGAGGGGCCATTATATTATTAATAAAGAGGGGGCCATTATATTAATAATAAAGTGGGGCCATTATAATATACAGGGGGAATAATATTATGGGGAATGGGGGACTATCTGTCTGGCTCTAGCACAGTATTGGGGGGCAGCAGGATGAGTTGTTGAGACACCAGAAAGGAGAGGATGAGAGTAAAGTGAGGAACCTAAAAAATAATCTGTGAAACTCTGCAGAGACGAGAAGCGGCTGAAAGAAGGTTTCATGGCGGTTTTATCTCTGGATGAAGACGTTGAGAAAAGTGTACATCACAGGAGACGTCACTGGATGTAACAGGTATGGTGCGGCATTCTCCTGTAATAATATTACCCATGCACATATCTGTTTCTCGGTAGGGTAAGGGGTATATAGAATTTGACCCACACTGCCGCATCCGGCCCCAGACTTCAGGTAACACTGTGTTCTGAATTCTGGGGCCTCACACCCTTCTACAACATTATCTGTACTCCGAGAGTTATCACTGTGTTACGTAGGACTGCTAGTGATCTACTACAGTATTTGTTAAAAGGGGCGTGCCCGGGGTAGGGGGGGGCACCATTTTTGGCTTGCCCCGGGTGCAGGCAACCCACGCTACGCCACTGCTCTCCTATCCGGTGAGTGTGACTGCGAGACACACTGACTGACCTGACTGACTTACTGAGGTGAGCGTCCGACCGACCGGGGTTCTGGTCCGGTCGGTCCAGTGAGTGAGTGACTGCGACTCTGTGTCTGTCCTGAGTGAATCCGGGCTCTGACCCGCCTGGTGGGAGCGCCGGTGAGATTGTGATAATAAGCCCAGACCAGACCAGTCAATACACCCTTTAGGAAATCTCAGTATTCTCATCATGCATCATGTGACTGCAGCAGGCAGCGATCGATCAGCCAGGATTAATGTGCACAGTGGGAGGCCCCCCTTAGGCAAGTGACAAACTGCCCCCCCTCAGTCTTGGGCAAGTGACAAACTGCCCCCCCCCCCCCCTCAATCCTAGGCAAGTGACAAACTCATCTCTGCTACATCTACAATGAGCAACTACAACAAATGTAATGCCAAACTGCAGTTCCTTGTGATGCCTTAGATAGCTTGCCTTAGACAGGCTGTGTGAGTCCAGTGGAAGCTATCCCAGGCATCACATAGAGGAACTGCAGTTTGGCATTACATTTGTTGTAGTTGCTCATTGTAGATGTAGCAGAGATGAGTTTGTCACTTGCCTAAGAATGGGGGGGGGGCAGTTTGTCATTTGCCTAAGGGGGGGCCTCCCACTGTGCACATTAATCCTGGCTGATCGATCGCTGCTGCTCTCACATCTGATGAGAGATTTCCTAGGGACGGGCTGGTGGATGAGGGAAGCCACCCGGTCCTGCCTATGGATCACCCAGTTTGCACTTAGCTATGCCCAGGCCCCATGCCAGAGGGTCCCTGATGTATTAACTGACCAATAACATGGAGATCCCAGTGCCAACTGCCTTGCTGGTGAACGATTGGCATATACTTCTGCTGTGGAGTAGGGGGGGCCGAAATTGAACTCTTGCACCAGGGCCCATGAGCCTATAGCTACGCCCCTGCATGCGAGACACAGGCTGCAGTGGAGTAAGCACCTTCAAAACCAAGAAAGGGCTCAGGCCCCTCCTGCTCCCTCTTCTGCCGCCGCCTCGGCCTCTTCCTCCGCCTCTGGAGGAACGTTGGCACCTGCCGCCCAGCAAACAGAGGATGTGCCACCAACAACACCATCTCCGTCACCAAGCATCTCAACCATGTCACACGGCAGCGTTCAGCTCTCCATCTCACAAACCTTTGAGAGAAAGCGTAAATTCCCACCTAGCGACCCTCGATCCCTTGCCCTGAATGCCAGCATTTCTAAACTACTGGCCTATGAAATGCTGTCATTTAGGCTGGTGGAGACGGACAGCTTCAAACAGCTCATGTCACTTGCTGTCCCACAGTACGTCGTTTTCAGCCGCCACTACTTCTCCAAGAGAGCCGTGCACTCCCTGCACAACCAAGTGTCCGATAAAATCAAGTGTGCACTGCGCAACGCCATCTGTGGCAAGGTCCACCTAACCACAGATACGTGGACCAGTAAGCACGGCCAGGGACACTATATCTCCCTAACTGCACACTGGGTAAATGTAGTGGTGGCTGGGCCCCAGGCGGAGAGCTGTTTGGCGCACGTCCTTCTGCCGCCAAGGATCGCAGGGCATCATTCTTTGCCTCCTGTTGGCTCCTCTTCCTACTCGTCTTCCTCCTTCTCTTCTACCACCTCCTCATCCGGTCAGCCACACACCTTCACCACCAACTTCATCACAGCCAGGGGTAAACGTCAGCAGGACATTCTGAAACTGATGTGTTTGGGGGACAGGCCCCACACCGCGCAGGAGTTGTGGGGGGGTATAGAATAACAGACCGACGAGTGGTTGCTGCCAGTGGGCCTCAAGCCCGGGCTGGTGGTGTGCGATAATGGGTGAAATCTCGTCGCAGCTCTGGGACTAGCCGGTTTGACGCACATCCCTTGCCTGGCGCATGTGCTGAATTTGGTGGTGCAGAAATTCATTCACAACTACCCCGACATGTCAGAGGTGCTGCATAAAGTGCGGGCCGTCTGTGCGCGCTTCCGGCGTTCTCATCCTGCCGCCGCTCGGCTGTCTGCTCTACAGCGTAAATTCGTCCTTTCCGCTCACTGCCTCATATGCGACGTGCCCACCAGGTGGAACTTCACCTTGCACATGCTGGACAGACTGTGCGAGCAGCAGCTGGCCATGGTGGAGTTTCAGCTGCAGCACGCACGGGTGAGTCGCACTGCGGAACAGCACCACTTCACCACCAATGACTGGGCCTCCATGCGAGACCTGTGTGCCCTGTTGCGCTGTTTCGAGTACTCCACCAACATGGCCAGTTGCGATGACGCCATTATCAGCGTTACAATACCACTTCTATGTCTCCTTGAGAAAACACTTAGGGCGATGATGGAAGAGGATGTGGCCCAGGACGAGGAGGAGGAAGAGGGGTCATCTCTAATACTTTAAGGCCAGTCTTTTAGAAGTGGCTCAGAAAGAGGATTTTTGCAACAGCAGAGGCCAGGTACAAACTTGGCCAGCCAGGGCCCACTACTGGAGGACGAGGAGGAGGAGGAGGAGGAGGTGGAGGAGGATGAGGATGAAGCATGTTCACAGCGGGGTGGCACCCAATGCAGCTCGAGCCCATCACTGGTGCGTGGCTGGGGGGATACGGAGGACGCAGACTATACGCCTCCCACAGAGGACAGCTTGTCCTTACCTCTGGGCAGCCTGGCACACATGAGCGACTACATACTGCAGTGCCTGCGCAACGACTGCAGAGTTGCCCACATTTTAACGTGTGATGACTACTGGGTGGCCACCCTGCTGGATCCCCGTTACAAAGACAATGTGCCGTCCTTAATTCCCTCACTGGAGCGTGATCGGAAGATGCGCGACTACAGGCGCACGCTGGTAGACGCGCTCCTGAGAGCATTCCCGACTGACGCCAAGGTACAAGTGGAAGCACAAGGCGAAGGCAGGGGAGGAGGAAGAGGTCGCCAACGCAGCTGTGTCAGCGCCAGCACCTCAGAAGGCAGGGTTAGCATGGCCGACATGTGGAAAAGCTTTGTCACCTCGCCGCAACAACCGGCCCCAACTGCTGATATGGAGCGTGTTAGCAGGAGGCAGCATTCGAACAACATGGTGGAACAGTACCTGTGCACACGCCTACACGTACTGACTGATGGTTCTGCCCCATTCAACTTCTGGGTCTCCAAATTGTCCACATGGCCAGAGCTTGCCCTGTATGCCTTGGAGGTGCTGGCCTGCCCTGCAGCCAGTGTACTCTCTGAACGTGTATTTAGCACGGCAGGAGGCGTCATTACAGACAAGCGCAGCCGCCTGTCCACAGCCAACGTTGACAAGCTCACGTTCATTAAAATGAACCAGGCTTGGATGCCACAAGACTTGTCTGTACCTTGTGCAGAATAGACATTTATACCACCATCAAACATACATTCTTGTACTCAAGTCAAGTGCAATGATTCTTTGTTTTCTTTTTTTTTATTTGTCCCAATATTTTGGGGGCTACCTACCCCAAAAAAAAAAAACAAAAAAAAAAACATTGTTGGCTACCTGTTCCTCCTCTATTGCTGCCTCCACCTACAACACCACATTCACCGCCTCCTCAACCTCCGGCTCCATATCCACCTCCTTCTCTGAGTTGCAGGTTAATAATTTGTAATTTTTAGTTATTTTATTTCATTTTAAGTTATTTCCCTATCCACATTTGTTTGCAGAGCAGTTGCCATGCTCTTAAGCACATTTTACTGCCTTTTACATCCATCTAGCCTTTTCAAGGACTATTTTAGAGCCATTTTAATAAAAATAAAAAAAGTGCCAATTTTAGTGCCCTAAATTGAAAAAATTCTTATTTTCAATTGTCGAGTGACATTTTACCATTTTTGGCGTATTCAAACCCCTGCTGTGCCTGGGTGACAGGGGCCTAAATCTCTCAAAATACTCTGTTCTATTGCTGGGTGACATGAACCCCCTTTTGCCGTGAATGAACCCCTGCTCTGCATTGCTGACAGGGGCCTAAATCTCTCAAAATCCTCTGTTGTATTGCTGGGTGACATGATCCCTCTTTTGCCGTGAATGAACCCCTGCTCTGCATTGCTGACAGGGGCCTAAATCTCTCAAAATCCTCTGTTGTATTGCTGGGTGACATGATCCCTCTTTTGCCGTGAATGAACCCCTGCTGTGCATTGCTGGCAGGGAACTAAATTTAGTGAAAACATCTGTTACTGATCGGAAGATGCGCGACTACAAGCGCACGCTGCTGATGGCATTCCCACTTGACAGCGGGGGCAAAGTGGAAGCACAAGGCGAAGGCAGAGGAGGAGGAAGAGGTCGCCAACGCAGCTGGGGCACCACCAGCACCTCAGAAGGCAGGGTTAGCATGGCCGACATGTGGAAAAGCTTTGTCAGCCTTGGAGGTGCTGACCTGCCCTGCAGCCAGTGTATAGTGTGAACATGTGTTTAGTACGGCAGAGAGCATTATCACAGGCCGCAGCCAATGTGGACAAGCTTACGTTTATTAAAATGAACCAGGCATGGATCCCACAGGACTTGTCCGTACCTTGTGCAGAATAGACATTTATACCAGCCTCAACCATCCATTCTTGTACTCAAGTGCACTTATTCTTTGTTTTATTTTGTTATATGTCCCAATTAAAAAAAAAAAAATAACACGAATCAGTGTTGGCTACCTATTCCTCCTTCACCGCCGCTTCCACCTACACCGCCACGTCAACCTACACCGCCACATCCACCCATCCACCGCCTCCTCAACCTCCTACTCCTAGATCCAGATTGTTATGTCATTTCCCTATCCACATTTGTTTGCAGAACAGTTGTCATGCTCTTAAGCACATTTGATGCCTTTTGCAGCCCTCTAGACCTTTACAGGACTATTTTAGAGCCATTTTAATGCCCAAAAGTTCGGGTCCCCATTGACTTCACTGGGGTTCGGGTTCGGGGTCAAGTTCGGGTCAAGTTCGAGTCCCGAACCCAAACTTTTTTTTCAAGTTTGGCCGAACCTGCCGAACCCGAACATCCAGGTGTCCGCTCAACTCTAGTCACTGCCTCTATGTAAGGTCTTCATTCTCAGCTCAGATGTTTCCTTCTAAACCCTTCTCATTTCTCCATTATATAACTCATGTCACACATGGTAAGCACAGAATTTACATGTCTCAGTATTTCCCTCCACGGTCTGTGGGTTCTCCTGTCACCTCCCCTGTATCTCTCTCTCTCTATATATATTTCATTCTACACATTGTCTCATCTTATACTTTGTATCTGACACTCCAGGAACATCAAGATGGTTTCTGGCAGTTATCTCCTGGCCGTCATGTTCATTTCTATTCAGGGTGAGAGATTCAGATCCTTCCATGATTGTGTGTAGAGAAATCTATCCTGTGGGATCCATCATCAGATCAGGATTTCTAGGAATAGATCCAGACATTTATCACTAATCATTCTGTCTCTTCTTTCTCCTCAGGATCCTGTGGAGAGATTGTGGTGACCCAGACTCCAGATTATACCTCTGTGTCCCCAGGAGACACAGTCACCATGTCATGTAAAGCCAGTACTAGTATAGGCAGCTACTTAAACTGGTACCTACAGAAATCAGGAGAACGGCCAAAGCTTCTTATCTACTATGCAAGCAGCAGATACACAGGAGTCCCAGACCGGTTCACTGGATCTGGATCTGGAACAGATTTCACTATGACAATCAGAGGAGTGACAGAAGACGATGCAGGACATTATTACTGTCAGCAGGGTTATAGCACTCCTCTCACACAGTGATACAGAGCCGTACAAAAACCTCCTTCCTCATCTCCCATTATGTCTCTATAATAAAGATTCATACACAGTAGAAGAAGAAGAAAACTATCAGAGCGATCAGTGGTTTATAATTTCTCTTCTCATGTAAATTGCCTTTTCCTGTTGTTGCAGTACCTCGGTGGACAGGGGTATCTGCGATTGTTTGGTAATGCACTGTACTGTAATGCTATGGTATACACAGCTATGTAATGTGACACACCCAGTATGCTTAATCATGAGACAGGCATGGCCAGAGTTAACTCCCCTGGCTCACACCTCTCTGGAGCTTAGGGTGTAGGTTAGACCCTCGCCCCACTTCCTGAAGAAGACTACCTGTTTTAAGAGTCTGTAGTGTGAGGATGGCCCTGTAGAAGACCGGGAGCAAACCCCCAAACTCCCATTGCTTCCACACTGCTATGTCACGGGCACGCTTCCACCATTCTGCCTCACAGACACGCTTCCACTCTGCTATCTCATCGGCACGCTTCCACTCTGCTATCTCACGGGCACACGTCCACTCTGCTATCTCATGGTCACACTTCCACTCTGCTGTCTCATCGGAACGCTTCCACCCTGCTTTCTCAAGGGCACGCTTCCACCCTCGGTTGAGCAGCATTCACAGCTATTTCCCACCATTTCGAGACAGTAACAGGGTCAAAACTACAGCTGCGAGGGTTGGTGAGGAGGGTATTGCAGCGTACTCAAGTTGTGTGCAAAAGGTGTTTCTGGGTGATGTAGTGCAATAGACACTAACCTGGTACGGCTGACTCTCTGCAAGGGCAGGTGATGGAATAAATTGTTTGTGACGCCAGTGCCAAGTAAACGGTGGCACGCCGTTTGCGGATGCAGGAATAAATTGAGGAACACGTGGTATTAAAACAGAACTCCAACTTTAGTAGTTTTCATGCAGAGACAATATTGGAATCGCAGTTCCTTGGCATACAGTCGATTTTGCAATACGGTCGATGCAGGCAATTACAGCTTGAGCAAGGTGATTACAGAGTGTTAAACACAGGACTTGCAGTACAGGAGCTTGCACTCTATTTCTGTCTGATCCTGGAATATAGCAAATCTTCTCCAAGGCCCAATAACCTAGTTCTGGCTTTATATCCTTGGTTGTAGCTATAGAACGTACCTCCTCTGTTATTTTGAGTACCTCTTGCTTCTCTGCACTTTGCCTCTGTCCCTCTCAACTTCCTTAGGCTCTAGAAACTTCTGAGCTCTCCACTAGACTAACTTTTACTTCCTTGACTGGGCCTTATATAAACTAGGGCTCCCTAGCTCCCTCTAGTGACTAGAAGCTGGAATGACACCCCTAGCAGGCCTGTACATGCAAGTTTCACAGTAACAGGGAAATACATGCATTACATTATATGACATTTTATACAACTGACATATACCAACTTCCCATAATTAGGAGGGACGACAGCACACCAAGTGACACTTTGGTAGTGACGGGTATTACAGTCCCCGTACACTACATACCCCACTGCTTTAAGCTGAGTACGACCTCGTACTCCATCATGGGTCGCCCAACTGGGATCTCTACCTGAAATAGAAAAAGAGACATGCAGGCATACATACATGTAATTCATCTGCATTTACATTCACATCAGGTCCAATTGGCAAAAGTGAAGTGTGGTGACAAGGGGCGTCGTTCTCTTCTCTCAGGATAGTGAATGGAACGGGGGCGCTGACCTGGCACAGCGTAACATTATAACCAGGATAGTCCATGACAATGAATAAGTCCATAATAGAACAGCAAAATAACGGAACTACCCAGGAGTTTCCTGTGGGTGTATCACAGGCAAGGGCTCACGTGGAGGAGTCTATTCTTGCGCACAAATGTCAAGTAAGGTATTGCCCGTGGCAACTGTTCGGGAGGAGACACCACCAGAATAGTCAAAGTCTCCTAAACGGACTGGTGGGCGTCCCCTGGTCATCCGGGTAGACCTTCTCAATACAGGGGTCTCCTCTCCCCTTAGCAACGAGGTAGAAGAGAGAGGAGCAACAGGAGGGTCTCCATCCGTGAGACCTTGGTCAGGAACAACTGGAACAACAGGAACAACTGGAACAACAGGAACAACTGGAACAACAATATCCACGAGAGGGGGAACTGGATCCGGAGCATCTTGAACCGGCTCTTCTGGAGGTGAAGCTATAGTAGATGCCGGAGCAGGCACCAGCAAGTTCAACCAAGGGGTCAGAAGCCAATGCATGGGATCAGCGTCATACCTCAGATTACTAACAGCCTGCATAGGATCCTCGGGCTGAATTGTTGACTCTGACACAGGATATTCAGATCCAGAACTCTCTGCACTAGGTTCTGGTGTCAGGCAGAGTTTCAACCGGTTTCGGTGTACAATTTGGGATCCCTTGTCTTCCCGGGTGATCTCATAAGTGTGAGTTCCAACATTTGGGATTGCAGTGACAACATAAGGACTTCGCTCCCACTTACTGTCCAATTTGCTGGTACGACGGTTATTCTTTAACCATACCACGGCCCCTATGGTCAAGGGTTCTGCATGGGCTGCCTGATCATAGTCTCTCTGCTGTCGGTCTCTAGCAAAGTCCATACGTTCCTGAACAATGGCTTTGGCTGCATCCAATCGCCTTTGGTGCTCAGCAACCCAGTCGGTGTTAGGTAATGGGTTAATGCAATCAGGTACATGTATGTCCAATGAATGATCAGCAGGCAATGTCCCTTGGCGCCCAAACATCAAGTAAAAAGGGGTATACCCGGTGGAACAATGTATGGTATGATTGTATGTGAACATGAGCTGTGGCAACAGACTGGGCCAATCTCCTCTGTTTTCAGGAGGCACGGCCCTCAGCATCTCTATCAAGGTCTGATTCATTTTTTCACATAATCCGTTACCTTGAGGATGGTAGGCCGTTGTCCGGATCTTCTTACAGTTGTGTAAGCGGCACAGTTCATGGAACAGATGGGACTCAAAAGCAGGTCCTTGATCGGTGAGGATCTTTTCTGGACATCCATAGGGCAGGAGGAAGTGCTTCCAGAACATTTCGGCTGTAGTCTTGGCTGTCTGGTCCCTCACAGGCACTGCTACAACAAACTTTGTGAAATGGTCAATAATAGTCATGGCATAAGCATACCCTGAGCGACTAGGCTCCAGTTTTACATGGTCGATGGCGACAAGTTCAAGAGGACGGGTACTTACAATGGGTCTTAGTGGTGCCCTCTGATCATGGTGCTCACTTCGTTTCAAGGCACAGGCTACACACTCTCGACACCACTTCTCCATGTCTTCTCTCATGCCCACCCAGTAAAACCGCTGGCGGATAGTAGCCTCAGTCTTTTGGACCCCAAAGTGACCGGATTGATTGTGGTACATCTCCAACACCATACCTGCATCTCGTCGGGGTATGAGAATCTGGTGTACTCTTTCGTTGGACACTGGGTCTAGGCTTCTCCGTAGCAATAGGCCCTTTTGTATGAAGAGTTGATGGCGCTGTCTCCACAGTTTGATGAGCTCAGGATCTGCACTCTTACGCCGGATCCTCTCAGGGGCTCTGCCACTAGTAATGAAGTCCAACAACTCACCCAGCACTCTACTTTCAGACTGTAGTTTCACCCACCTTTCTTCTTTAGGATCAGGCCTACTGGAGGGTGAAGGAACTGCAGCTCTGTTATTGGTAGCTCGAGCCTGATCCTGTTGAGCAAATTTGTTATAGAAAGCCGGCATCTCTACATCTTCCCAAGCATCTCGTACATCATCAGGAGCTGTCTCTGTGGGAAGCCTGGATAAAGCATCAGCGTTATCATTAGTACGTCCAGCACGATACTTTACAGAGAAATTATAGTTGGCAAGGCGAGAGGCCCATCTCTGCTCCAAGGCCCCCAATCTAGCTGTATTTAGATGTGCCAGAGGGTTATTGTCAGTGAATGCAATGAACGGGGTGGCGGCTAGATAATCCTTGAATTTTTCTGTCACCGCCCACACTAATGCCAGGAACTCTAGTTTGAAGGAACTATAATTCTGGTCATTTTTCTCAGCTCCTTTCAGGGAGCGGCTTGCATATGCTATCACTCTCTCTTTTCCCTCTTGGATTTGGGCTAACACAGCTCCCAGGCCTCGCTTGCTAGCATCGGTATAAAGATGGAAAGGCTTGCTATAATCTGGATAACCTAACACAGGAGGCTCGGTCAGTTTCTTTTTTAGCAATTGGAACGCTATCTCTCTTTCCTCATTCCATTCAATGGGCACAGGAGTTCTAGGACTCTTTTTGGGTTGCCCCCTCAAGAGTTCCTGGATAGGATCAGCTATTTGAGCAAAATGGGGGATAAAACGTCTATAGTAGCCGGCAAAACCAAGGAAACTCCTCACCTCTTTGACGGTAGTAGGAACCGGCCAATTACGGACAGCTGCTAATTTATCAGGGTCAGGTTGCACTCCCTCTCCGCTTACTACATGCCCCAGGTATCTTACTGCAGGTTTGAGCAGGTGACACTTGGATGGCTTTACCTTCAAGCCATATTTGATAAGGATTTCAAATACTTCTGCCAAATGTTTCAGATGGTCCTCATATGTTTTTGAGTACACAATGACGTCATCTAGATACAGCAGCACTGTTTCGAAGTTTTTGTGACCCAAACACCGCTCCATTAGTCTCTGGAAAGTTCCTGGGGCATTACATAGCCCGAACGGCATACAATTGAATTCGAACAGGCCCATGGGAGTAGTGAAGGCAGTCTTTTCCCTATCTGCAGGGGCCATGGATACTTGCCAGTAGCCACTGGTCAAGTCCAATGTGGAGAAATAGGCAGAGGAGCACGGAGCAGTTAGTGACTCCTCAATGCGGGGCAGTGGGTATGCATCTTTGTGGGTTATTTGATTAATTTTCCTATAATCCACACAGAAACGGATACCACCGTCCTTCTTCTTTACAAGGACCAGGGGTGCAGCCCACGGACTACGGCTGTCCCGGATTACATTAGAGTCCTTCATCTCTTGGATCATTTCCTTTACAGTCTGATATGAAGTAGGCGGTAAAGGTCTGTATCTCTCCTTGATAGGAGGGTGAGAGCCAGTAGGTATGGTGTGTTGTATGGCACTCACCTCTCCATAATCAGTGGCATGCTTACTAAAGGCCTGGTGGTGCTCCTTGACAAGCTGTATAATCCCTTCTTGTTGTTGTTGGGGGGTAGTCTCGTCCCCGACATGGAGCTCTTCCCACCAGGGCACTTGTGGCTGGGTCACCGGCGAGCATCCGCTGACTGCGGCTGGTGGCTTTTCTGTCACTGGAAGACGAATGATGTCTTGGAAGGATACCTGAGAAAGCTGGGCAACACGGCAATGCTTATTAAGCGCCACAGGATGATCACTCAGGTTAATCAGACGGACAGGTACTTTACCTTGGGAGACATTCACCAGGGACTTGGCAGCTCTCACAAAAGGGTAATCCTCCATCTGGATTGGTTCCACCAGGGCTGGATAGTCTCGGCCTTGGACTCCCAGGACAGCACGACACCATAAGAGAGTTTGAGAATTAGGAGGCAAAGTCACAGGCTTAATATCACTAATCCTGGCAGTACAAATTTCTCCTTTCCCATTAGCAAACCTCTGCTGGGCACTTAACACAGTAATAGTCTTTTGAATCACCCTCCTGGATGCAGAGGAAGCTGTGGGCAAAGTCTGATGTAATACAGCAAGTATTTCTGAATAACAGTTTTTGAAGACATTGGTGCCTAGAATGACAGGATGTCCTCCTCTGTCACAGGCCTGTACTACGATCACTCCCTGTTGAGGCAGGGTTACTTCTCCCACCTGCAGGGTGGGTTCCCAGTATCCATGAACCTTTACTGGTTTGCCATTGCTGGCGATAATTTCCACCCAGGATTCAGGCGGTTGGGTCAACTGGTTGGTGTCCCAGAACTTTTCAAATGCAGGCAGCTGAATAGTAGTGACCTGAGACCCAGTATCTAATAGGGCTTCAAAGGGGACCCCGTTGATCTCTATATTGATTTTAGGATGGGATCCTACATACCGTGGCATCCAATTTGGATCCTCTGGACCTAGTGTTCTACCTCCCGAGGGGTGGTCCTCAGCCTCAGGGGTTGCCCGTTTAACTGCCAGCACGTGGATTCTGTGTGTCCCAGCTTTTTGCAGTATGTACACACGGGCCGCTTGCGATCTCTATTACGCCTCCCAGGATCCCTGGGGTGAGTCTCTTGGTAAGGAGGTGGGAACGGCCTAGGAGGTGACAGGAATTCTTCTTCTGTCATTATGGGTTTTTCCCATTCCTCTATTTTTCTGCACACTTTCTCTAGACTTTTAGTGAGGTGATTTACTTGCTCTGTCAGCATGGCAATAGTATCAGTAGCGGACACTTGAACAGCTTGGCCGGCCTCAGCTCGGTTAGGGACAAGCGGTTTTGGCTTGCAGGCTGATGACTCAGATAGGGTGCTCAACTCAGGAGATACTGTGGACCCCAGGATCTTTATAGCCAGTTCTTTAAAGTCCAGAAAGGCACTGTTAGGGTGCTGGGCGGACAGCATCTTTAACTGGGTCCTTATTTGTTCACTAGACACCCCGTTGATAAATTGTTCCCTCAGGGTCTGGTCCCGGTTATCAGCCTCTTTGGGATCTATCTGGATTACAGCCCCTAAAGCCTCCTGAAGTGATAGGGCATAGTCACGGAGGGACTCACCGGACTTCTGTTTCTTGCCAAAGAAGTGCATTTTTATCTCTGAGGCGGTCCTAGTTTCAAAAGTGGCTCTGAGGCGGGTGAAGATCTGTTCTAAAGTACTCCGCTCAGCAGCAGGCCAGGATAACACTTCCCTGCGGGCAGCTCCCTCCAGTTGCGCCAGCAGGATTTCCATTTGCTGGTCAGCATTTATAGGGTACAGTCGGAATAGTGCCAGCAACTTTTCTTTAAAGTCCCTTAGGGTATGGGTCTCTCCCCTGTAGCGGGGGAACCATGGGGCCCCAAAATAGTAAGGCATGGTAAAGGGCATCATGCTGGGGGCCGCAGGATGATCAGGAGCCGCAAGCTCTCCTGGGGCCGGCTGCTCAGGCACTCCCGGTTCTGACATGGTAGTCTATTTAGAGGTGGCCGCTGGCGACTAAAGGGGCCGGTACACTCCCCTTCCCTCCGGTTACAAGTGCTTACCGGTATCGCCGGGCTTGCGCAGGCCAAGTCTCGCGAGATTCCGGACGTCCTGAGACCGCGGTGACGCAGGAGAAGCAGGGCCGCGGCGGTGCGATGATGAAGAGGGGCGGGACTCTCTGTGTCTTTGCAGGGATCCGCCCACGAAGGTCCTCAGCGGCGCGGGAAACTTTACTCCAGGCGGCCGGTGGCCATCTTTAGCAAAACGCTGTCCATTCACTGACAGCAAGCAGGGTTGTAAAAAGTCCACAAAACCACACTCCAATGCGGCGATTTTCTTCCTCTGGATAGCGCAATACTGCACAGCGCTTTTTAGAGGTTTTTGGTACACTTTGGGTATGATTTTCAGTCCACAAAGTCCACTTGAATAAAACAGGCAAATTGTCACTTTGGTCACAGGGCAACTGTATAAGGCACAAAGTTCACGCTTCTTGCACTAGAAAGCGTGCGAATCCTGTTCGTGACGCCAAAAGAGAGGTGCAGCGTACTCAAGTTGTGTGCAAAAGGTGTTTCTGGGTGATGTAGTGCAATAGACACTAACCTGGTACGGCTGACTCTCTGCAAGGGCAGGTGATGGAATAAATTGTTCGTGACGCCAGTGCCAAGTAAACGGTGGCACGCCGTTTGCGGATGCAGGAATAAATTGAGGAACACGTGGTATTAAAACAGAACTCCAACTTTAGTAGTTTTCATGCAGAGACAATATTGGAATCGCAGTTCCTTGGCATACAGTCGATTTTGCAATACGGTCGATGCAGGCAATTACAGCTTGAGCAAGGTGATTACAGAGTGTTAAACACAGGACTTGCAGTACAGGAGCTTGCACTCTATTTCTGTCTGATCCTGGAATATAGCAAATCTTCTCCAAGGCCCAATAACCTAGTTCTGGCTTTATATCCTTGGTTGTAGCTTTAGAACGTACCTCCTCTGTTATTTTGAGTACCTCTTGCTTCTCTGCACTTTGCCTCTGTCCCTCTCAACTTCCTTAGGCTCTAGAAACTTCTGAGCTCTCCACTAGACTAACTTTTACTTCCTTGACTGGGCCTTATATAAACTAGGGCTCCCTAGCTCCCTCTAGTGACTAGAAGCTGGAATGACACCCCTAGCAGGCCTGTACATGCAAGTTTCACAGTAACAGGGAAATACATGCATTACATTATATGACATTTTATACAACTGACATATACCAACTTCCCATAATTAGGAGGGACGACAGCACACCAAGTGACACTTTGGTAGTGACGGGTATTACAGTCCCCGTACACTACAGTATCAATACTGTTATTTATTTACAGCACGTGCAGCCGCTGGGACAATGTATTATTTCTTGTACTGGAATAGTCCTTTAAAGGTTAAGGAAACATTTGTACATGAAAAATGACTAAACTCATATCTGGCTAAACTGCAGTAGAAAATAAAATTGCACTTATTTGTTTTAAGGATTTGGCTTCATTTTTCATACTTTCAGCAATGCTCAATCATACCTGGTTTTCAAGCACTTCTCTCTCAACGCTCTGTGGGCGTTCCCTCAGCACTGGTCACATGGTCTCTTCACTGCCTTTTTTCCCACACGCATGAGCAGAGCTCCTCTTCCCCTCCCTTCTCTGTGTAATTACAAAAACCCACCCACCCAGTGTTACACAGCATGACCTCCCTGAGCAGATACTCAGCATTCATAGCAGAATGTACCAGAGATTCATCATCGTCCATCATGCCCCTGCCTTGCCACCGGTAATTATAATGCCCCTCAGCAGTGCCCCCAGTATATATTATGCCCCCTGTAGTGCCCTCAGTAGATATACTGCTCTCTCTAAATAACTCCATAAATGTAGTGCCCTCCATAGATATAATGCCCCCATGTAGTGCTGTTACCTTACCCCCCTGCCTGCTGCCTATTACTACCGATGCAAGGGCAGCACTGCTTAATTACATATAATGCCTCCATATACTGCCGTCACCTTACCACCCTGCCTGTTGCCTATTACTAGCGTTGTGAGAGAAGTGCTGATTACTTGCCAGGGCCGGAGATGTGCTGCCTGTCACTGTGATGAGAAGCCGATCCTTACTCCATGATGAAATGCTGGACTATCTTAGTTGACTACCATGAATTCAAAGAAGGCAGAAGTGCTGGGCAGTAATAACAGAAAAAGCGTCCAGAATAGCGCTGAGTGCAAGATCGCGGGGTCTTTGTTGATGACGCGCTGCGCACTCGCTCAAAACAGTGTTTCATCAAGGAACAGAGAGCGGCCTCCTAGTGTATGCCGACCATATATGATGAATCACTGTGTTCTGATAACTCAGCACATGGAGGAGAGCACAAGCTTCAGAATGTATTTGGTACTCTACTATTCCAGTTATATAATGACGCTACAGATGAGCGCCCCCGTGTGGTGACAGGAGGAGACTACAGATGGAGCAGGAGGCGTCATTACAGACAGACGCAGCTGCCTGTCCACAGCCATGAACCAGGCTTGGATCCCACAAGACTTGTCTGTACCTTGTGCAGAATAGACATTTATACCACCATCAAACATACATTCTTGTACCCAAGTCAAGTGCAATGATTCTTTGTTTTCTTTTTTTTTATTTGTCCCAATATTTTGGGGGCTACCTACCCCAATAAAAAATTAAAAAAAACATTGTTGGCTACCTCCTCCTCCTCCATTGCTGCCTCCACCTACAACACCACATTCACCGCCTCCTCAACCTCCGACTCCATATCCACCTCCTTCTCTGAGTTGCAGGTTAATAATTTGTAATTTTTAGTTATTTTATTTCATTTTAAGTTATTTCCCTATCCACATTTGTTTGCAGAGCAGTTGCCATGCTCTTAAGCACATTTTACTGCCTTTTACATCCCTCTAGCTTTTCCAAGGACTATTTTAGAGCCATTTTAATTTTAAAAAAAAGTGCCAATTTTAGTGCCCTAAATTGAAAAGATTCTTATTTTCAATTGTCGGGTGACATTTTACCATTTTTGGCGTATACAAACCCCTGCTGTGCCTGGGTGACAGGGGCCTAAATCTCTCAAAATCCTCTGTTCTATTGCTGGGTGACATGAACCCCCTTTTGCTGTGAATGAACCCCTGCTCTGCATTGGTGACAGGGAACTAAATTTAGTGAAAACATCTGTTACTGATCGGAAGATGCGCGACTACAAGCGCACGCTGATGATAGCATTCCCACCTGACAGCGGGGGCACAGTGGAAGCACAAGGCGAAGGCAGAGGAGGAGGAAGAGGTCGCCAACCCAGCTGGGGCACCACCAGCACCTGAGAAGGCAGGGTTAGCATGGCCAAAATGTGGAAAAGCTTTGTCAGCCTTGGAGGTGCTGACCTGCCCTGCAGCCAGTGTATAGTGTCAACGTGTGTTTAGCACGGCAGAGAGCATTATCACAGGCCGCAGCCAATGTGGACAAGCTTACGTTTATTAAAATGAACCAGGCATGGATCCCACAGGACTTGTCCGTACCTTGTGCAGAATAGACATTTATACCAGCCTCAACCATCCATTCTTGTACTCAAGTGCACTTATTCTTTGTTTTATTTTGTTATATGTCCCAATATTTTGGGGGATATCCCAATTTAAAAATAAAAAATAACACAAATCAGTGTTGGCTACCTATTCCTCCTTCACCGCCGCATCCACCTTCACCGCCACGTCAACCTACACCGCCTCATCCACCCATCCACCGCCTCCTCAACCTCCTACTCCTAGATCCAGATTGTTATGTCATTTCCCTATCTACTTTTGTTTGCAGAACAGTTGTAATACTCTTAAGCACATTTTGATGCCCTTTGCAGCCCTCTAGCCCTTTCCAGGACTATTTTAGAGGCATTTTAGTGCCCAAAAGTTCGGGTCTCCATTGACTTCAATGGGGTTCAGGTTCGGGGTCAAGTTCGGGTCAAGTTCGAGTCCCGAACCCGAACTTTTTTTTCAAGTTCGGCCGAACCTGCCGAACCCGAACATCCAGGTGTCCGCTCAACTCTAGTCACTGCCTCTATGTAAGGTCTTCATTCTCAGCTCAGATGTTTCCTTCTAAGCCCTTCTCATTTCTCCATTATATAACTCATGTCACACGTGGTAAGCACAGAATTTACATGTCTCAGTATTTCCCTCCACGGTCTCTGGGGTCTCCTGTCACCTCCCCTGTATCTCTCTCTCTATATATATTTCATTCTACACATTGTCTCATCTTATACTTTGTATCTGACACTCCAGGAACATCAAGATGGTTTCTGGCAGTTATCTGCTGGCTGTTATCTTCATTTCTATTCAGGGTGAGAGATTCAGATCCTTCCATGATTGTGTGTAGAGAAATCTATCCAGTGGGATCCATCATCAGATCAGGATTTCTAGGAATAGATCCAGACATTTATCACTAATCATTCTGTCTCTTCTTTCTCCTCAGGATCCTGTGGAGAGATTGTACTGACCCAGACTCCAGATTATACCTCTGTGTCCCCAGGAGACACAGTCACCATGTCATGTAAAGCCAGTTCTGGTATAAGCAACTACTTAGCCTGGTATCAACAGAAATCAGGAGAACGGCCAAAGCTTATTATCTACCGTGCAAGCAGCAGATACACAGGAGTCCCAGACCGGTTCACTGGATCTGGATCTGGAACAGATTTCACTCTGACAATCATTGGAGTGACAGAAGACGATGCAGGACATTATTACTGTCAGCAGTATTATAGCTTTCCTCTCACACAGTGATACAGAGTCGTACAAAAACCTCCTTCCTCATCTCCCATTATGTCTCTATAATAAAGGTTCATACACAGTAGAAGAAGAAAACTATCAGAGCGATCAGTGGTTTATAATTTGTCTTCTCATGTAAATTGCCTTTTCCTGTTGTTGCAGTACCTCGGTGGACAGGGGTATCTGCGATTGTTTGGTAATGCACTGTACTGTAATGCTATGGTATACACTGCTATGTAATGTGACACACCCAGTATGCTTAATCATGAGACAGGCATGGCCAGAGTTAACTCCCCTGGCTCACACCTCTCTGGAGCTTAGGGTGTAGGTTAGACCCTCGCCCCACTTCCTGAAGAAGACTACCTGTTTTAAGAGTCTGTAGTGTGAGGATGGCCCTGTAGAAGACCGGGAGCAAACCCCCAAACTCCCATTGCTTCCACACTGCTATGTCACGGGCACGCTTCCACACTGCTATGTCACGGGCACGCTTCCACCATTCTGCCTCACAGACACGCGTCCACTCTGCTATCTAATGGTCACGCTTCCACCCTGCTTTCTCAAGGGCACGCTTCCACCCTCGGTTGAGCAGCATTCACAGCCATTTCCCACCATTTCGAGACAGTAACAGGGTCAAAACTACAGCTGCGAGGGTTGGTGAGGAGGGTATCAATACTGTTTGTCACGAGTTGTAGGTCCCAGGAGAGACCACTGCGTCGTCATGCAATAAACAAACAGAAATCAGGTACAGACACATAAGAGTTTATTGCACAAACAAAACAGGGAAGGCAGCACAGACAAAACATGAGCTCTATGTACCGTCAGCACAGTGGGAGAAAACCCCCACTGCGCCACTGTCTAGTAATACTCCAGAGGGGCGTAACTAAGCAACTCCTGGTTTTCACTAGAGCCCTAGATGGTAGGGTTAGACTTAGCCACAGGAAGTTGCCAGGGTCCACTCTGGAGCGTGACCTAGACAGTGACAGCAGGAGCGAATGGACAACAGGTACCAGAAGGTACCGACGGCACATAGGCATACATAACATACAGGTAAATACAAAACAGGGCAAATAATGATACAAGCAGGAGTTCACGCAAGGGAGCAGGAGTGGCAATGAGCAGAGAAGGACTTGCTCCACCAGTAGTAAACTGCATGGCCTTGTCATGCCACTCTGCTGCAAAGGCTTGCTGAACACAGACATATGAATACAAAACAGGGCAACTAATAATACAAGCAGGAGTTCACGCAAGGGAGCAGGAGTGGCAATAAGCAGAGAAGGACTAGCTCCACCAGTAGTAAACTGCATGGCCTTGTCATGCCACTCTGCTGCAAAGGCTTGCTGAACACAGACATCAGAATAAACACAAAGTAACTAAAACATAACTGACAGAACAGATAACAGAAAGACAGGAAAGAGGACGGGAAAAAGGACGCAAATGAACAAGTAGGGAAACCCACAGAGCACAGACAGACACGGATCCCATGGGTCAGCAGCATGGGAGAGAAAGTACAAACCAGGAGCAGGACAAACAACACACACCAGGAGAGCTGACCCAGAACTGAGGAAACCTCAGGCTTATATACAGGTTCCATGGGTGCAGCAGAGAGACCACACCCATGGAGCAGACAGAGGATTAACTCCTAATAGGAATACAGGGGAGTTAACCCATACAGAACCACAAATAATACAGAGGAACGGAGCTGCAGCGAGAGCATAGACAGAAGGTCACAGCCAGCGGAAATGACTGTGACACTGTTATTTATTTACAGCACGTGCAGCCGCTGGGACATTGTATTATTTCTTGTACTGGAATAGTCCTTTAAAGGTTAAGGAAACATTTGTACATGAAAAATGACTAAACTCATATCTGGCTAAACTGCAGTAGAAAATAAAATTGCACTTATTTGTTTTAAGGATTTGGCTTCATTTTTCATGCTCTCAGCAATGCTCAATCATACCTGGTTTTCAAGCACTTCTCTCTCAACGCTCTGTGGGCGTTCCCTCAGCACTGGTAACATGGTCTCTTCACTGCCTTTTTTCCCACACGCATGAGCAGAGCTCCTCTTCCCCTCCCTTCTCTGTGTAATTACAAAAACCCACCCACCCAGTGTTACACAGCATGACCTCCCTGAGCAGATACTCAGCATTCATAGCAGAATGTACCTGAGATTCATCATCGTCCATCATGCCCCTGCCTTGCCACCGGTAATTATAATGCCCCTCAGCAGTGCCCCCAGTATATATTATGCCCCCTGTAGTGCCCTCAGTAGATATACTGCTCTCTCTAAATAACTCCATAAATGTAGTGCCCTCCATAGATATAATGCCCCCATGTAGTGCTGTTACCTTACCCCCCTGCCTGCTGCCTATTACTACCGATGCAAGGGCAGCACTGCTTAATTACATATAATGCCCCCATATACTGCCGTCACCTTACCACCCTGCCTGTTGCCTATTACTAGCGTTGTGAGAGAAGTGCTGCTTACTTGCCAGGGCCGGAGATGTGCTGCCTGTCACTGTGATGAGAAGCCGATCCTTACTCCATGATGAAATGCTGGACTATCCTAGTTGACTACCATGAATTCAAAGAATGCAGAAGTGCTGGGCAGTAATGACAGAAAAAGCCTCTAGAACAACGCTGAGTGCAAGATCGCGGGGTCTTTGTTGATGATGCGCTGCGCACTCGCTCAGCGTTTCATCAAGGAACAGAGAGCGGCCTCCTAGTGTATGCTGACCATATATGATGAATCACTGTGTTCTGATCACTCAGCACATGGAGGAGAGCACAAGCTTCAGAATGTATTTGGTACTCTACTATTCTAGTTATATAATGACGCTACAGATGAGCGCCCCCGTGTGGTGACAGGAGGAGGCTACAGATGGACCATCAGATGACGGATATTCTGTAAAACCTGGCAGAGCGGGATGCTGTGCATAAGAAGGCTAAAGAACGAACACAAAAAAAAAAATTTAACAGCAGAAGAAATGATTTTCTCCACATAATAAAATAAAATAAATATTAAACAATAAATAAAGGCATCTGTCTGGCATAATCATATTTTTATGTTACCCTACACATCTCAGGATATGTCAAGTTAAATTAATAGTTAAGAGTAGAGTTGAGCGGACACCTGGATGTTCGGGTTTGACGGGTTCGGCCGAACTTCGGAAAAAAGTTCGAGTTCGGGACCCGAACTTGACCCCGAACCCGAACCCCATTGAAGTCAATAGGGACCCGAACTTTTGAGCACTAAAATGGCTGTAAAAATGTCATGGATAGGGCTAGAGGGCTGCAAATGGCATCAAAATGTGGTTAAGAGCTTGACAAGTGCTCTGCAAACAAATGTGGATAGGGAAATTACTTAAAATAACATAAAATACATAAAAATAAAAAATAATAATCTTGATCTTGGAGGACGAGGTCCATATGGAGTAGGAGGTTGAGGAGGCAGTGGATGTGACGGTGTTGGTGGAAGCGACGGTGGAGGAGAAGGAGGTAGCCTACACTGTTTTTTGGTTTAAAATTTATTTTAATTTTTTTAAATTAGGGTACACCCCAAAACATTAGGAAATTTAACCCTCCAGTCGTGCTAAACACACGTTCAGACAATACACCAGCTGCAGGGCAGGCCAGCACCTCCAAAGCGTAAAGGGCAAGCTCAGGCCATGTGCCCAATTTGGAGACCCAGAAGTTGCAGGGGCCGACCCTGTCAGTTAGTTCGTGTAGGCGTGTGCATACTTACTGCCCCACCCACCATGTCGCACGTCCCCGTGATGTTCATGATCCAATTTGATATCTGCTCTATCAACTTTCAATGTTCTTTTATGCGCCTAACATGGTGATTACGGGTGGTGGGGAATCAGGGTTCCAGGCCGGAGAGGGAGCGTGAGAAAAGGATACCAAATATAAGGGAGATAAATTTATTTAAAAAATTTGGGATCAAGAAAAGTTATGAAAAGTTATTAAGGCACAAATGTGGGACAAATTACAGAAGCCCAAATGTGGGCCAAAAGAGTCAAACTGAATTGTGGGAAAAGCTATTGAGGCGCAAATGTTGGCCAAAAGAGTATAGCGGAAATGTGCGACAAAGTATTGAAGCTTAAATGTGGTACAAGTTGTTTAAGTTTAACCATTGAATCAAATGAGGTGGCGCTCATCAATTAAAGAAGCATTTCAGAAAAGTTATTCCCTGTGACCTATGCAGAGCAGGGATTTATTCACGTCTAAAATTGTATAATGTCAACCCAAGAATGTAACAGAAAAATTACAGAAATTAATTAACCTGTCTACTTGGTAGAGCAGGGGTCTATGACAGAAAACAATTGTTTATTGTCACCCGAAAATGTAAAATAAAAATTATTGAAATTTATTAAGCTGTCAACTAGGTAGAGAAGGGGTATATTACACCCAAAAATTGGTGACTTTGACCCTAAAATGTAACTGACAAATGTTTTTTTGTTTTTTTACCGGTCTACTAGGTATAGCAGTGGTACTTCACACCCAAAAATTTGTGAATTTCACCATAAAATGTAACAG
This sequence comes from Bufo bufo, assembly GCF_905171765.1. Taxonomy (NCBI): domain Eukaryota; kingdom Metazoa; phylum Chordata; class Amphibia; order Anura; family Bufonidae; genus Bufo; species Bufo bufo. The sequence goes on along the minus strand of NC_053390.1, from coordinate 796,032,581 downwards.
ACAATTTTTTTTATTGTTTAACCTGTCTACTAGGTATAGCAGTGGTACTTCACACCCAAAAATTGAAAATGTAACTGACAAATATATATTTTTTGTTAACCGGCCTACCAGGTATAGCAGTGTCATTTACATTTTCTGGTGAAATTAACACATTTTTGGGTGTATAGTACCACGGCTATACCTAGTAGGCCGGTTAAAAAAAAAAAAAAATTGTTATTAACATTTTCTGGTGAAATTAACCAATTTCTGGGTGTATAGTACATACACCCAAAAATTGGTTGTATTCGGGTCGTCTATGTGTGTGAGACCTACCTACCTACTTCTAAAGCAGTAGAGGTGTGCCGAGACTGCTGTACGGAGGGTAGGCTAAAGGGGCCCACCCCCAATGAGTTGTTGTAATAATGGGATTGGGAGGGTGGGGCAAACGAGCTGACGCTGGTGAGGATAGAGGGGGGAAGGCAGAGCCTTATAAACGCTAAACCCCACCTCCCCTCATACAAACACAGCAAATATGCATTTGCTTATCACTTGTATTCGGGTCGTCTATGCGTGTGAGACCTACCTACCTACTTCCAAAGCAGTAGAGGTGTGCCGAGACTGCTGTACAGAGGGTAGGCTAAAGGGGCCAAAAATCACAAACATAGGTTAAATGTTATATGTTTATTTATAATTACAAAACTAGATTACTGAAGGCACTAGACATTTCAACCTGCGGGTTTGGTATATACCGGGCATAACAAGCCGACTTCCACCTGCCTAGCTTCTTAATTACATGTACCGGTACATTGTGCTTAGATGCAGCAGAGGCCGCCCCGATGCGCATAGAATGCCCCGTAATCGAGCTGGGGTCGACACCAATCTTCCTCAACAACATAAGGATAAACTTGAGGAAATTTGTGCAACTCAAAGGAGCAGAACTTAACCTAAGGAGAGGTGCCTCACCCGGGGTTTCCTTAATAAACTGTAACCACTCTCGAATGGTTTTCACAGGACACCATTTGTTACCAGTAGGAAAGTATTTAACTTCAGTCAGCTGTCCTGGGCGTGTCGTCTTTGTAGAGGTTAGCGCAAGAATGTAACAAGACCCGTCCCAAGAGAGCTGACTCTTCCTCAGATAATTTTTACAGCTCGCGGCGCAGGTGAATTCGCCTGGTCTGAAGAAACCATAGAAAGCCAGATACATGGTTGTCTTTATCAGTAAGCTAGTATATTCACCAAAAGGATATCCTTGCAACATATCAGATAAGGACCTGAACATCTTCCCCGTAAATGGCTGCCGGGAAGGACGGGTGACAGCAGAGCCTTTCTGTATACCCCTCAGCAACATTCTGATAGGATGTGCAGAAAACAATGATGGTAGATGAGGATGCTTCAAATACAAATGATGTTGTATTCCGGCCAGATATGACTTAATAGTACTGTAAGACAGCTTCAGGTGTGAGTGGCAAAATGCACCAAATGCCAGTAGATAAGATATATATCCTGCTCCACCTGACGGGTGCGTTCTCTTAAAGTTACAGAATGACGCCCAAGCTTTCTTATACATCCTCAAGGTGTTATTGGACAGTGATCTAGTCATAAGAGACCTAGCAGTGGTAAGGTGAGCCGCTAGTCCATCACTAATTGGTCGAACTCGGGAATGGTTGCTGGTGTGTGGTCTGCCTGTGGAGAGACCTGAAAGAAGAGCGACAGGTTACCCCTAGATAAAGCATCCGCCGCTACGTTAGCTTGCCCCTTAATGTGATCACATATAGTATGGAAATTATATTGAAGTGATAACCAAATGAGTCTCCTCACAAATGACATAATCTGAGCAGAGGCTCATCTACCCTTAGGGAGTATCTCTACTAAGGCCTCATTATCTGTCAGGAAGAGCACTGACTGATTCCTCCATAGTGGACCCCACACCCGAGCTGCCGTTTATCTCGAATAATGAGGAACACCTGGTGAAGCCCTCCAACCTGACCACCTCCGCTGGCCATTGATCTACTAGGGATGAGGCATCCGTATGGACTACTGGAGATTTACTTGAAACTGACGGAACGAATAACGATATGCCGTTCCACTGTGACAGGAACTCATCCCACATAACTAAATCTGCCATCGCATTCTGATCTATGACTACCAGGCTATCTTGATCGTGAGCATGTTTCAAGAGCTTCAACAGTCTAGCGATAAACGACCTGCCTTGTGGAATAATGCGTGTAGCGAAGTTGAGCATGCCAAGCAGTGACTGGAGATCTGCTTTGGTGACAGTCCTGACGCGTGCTAACCTATGAACTGCTTCCTTAACTCTAATCAATTTGGGGCAACGGGGACCCTGAGATCTGCAAACATCGCTTGCAGCACCTGCAGGTCCTGGGGCACATGGTTTGGGGATTCTATTAACAGAAAGTCATCCAGATAGTGAATTACGTGATTGACCCGGAACAAATCTTGAAGTATCCAATGCAGGGCTATGGCAAACTGGTTAAAAATCCAGGGGCTAGATTTAGAACCAAAGGTCAATTTGTTAGCGAAATAGTACTTACTTGACCACTTGATCCCATACCATTGCCACAACTCTGGTTGGACAGGGAGCAACTTAAAGGCATCAGTAATGTCGGCCTTAGATAGCCAAGCTCCCCTACCCAGACTGAGAATAACCTGAATAGCTTAATCAATGGATGCATATTTCATAGAAAATTCATCTGAAGGAATTAATGAGTTAAGGCTAGGTACCGGTAAAGAATTTGGAGCTGACAGGTCATAGATTAGCCTCTTTTTATTGCTAAATTTGCCAGTCACTACACCAACTGGGTTAATCCTCCAACAATCAAAGGGGGGTTTGATCAAATGGCCCAATGAGATACCCCTTATTGAGCTCGGCCTGAATGAGCTGAGAAACTGCTTCGGGATCCTTCGAGGCTGACAGTAGGTTCTTACATTCATAGTTGGCCTGAGGAAGAGCCAGTAAACCTGTATGGAAACCTGCTGACAAACCCTTAATGATGAAACGCACCCAGTTGGTATCTGGATGCGAACCTAAAAAAGACTTAAGGAGGCCGACATTCACCACGCCTAGTCATGCCGGTTCCTGGTTTTTTTGTGGGCAAGATGCCCGGGGATGGTCTCTGAAACATATGGCACATAAATGCAATAGCCTACATTGGTTGAAATGACAGACCGCGAAATTGAAGTTATTACAGATTTGGGATCTGCCCAAATACTTGATGGGTCGCCCCAACTTGTCTACCCCCGATGTAGCCTTACTGATTGATGGGCCAGGAGTACTACTAGCCTGTGACAGAGCTGGGTTATCACCGACTGAGCACCAGTCCGTCATATGCGAGTATGAATTGCATTTGGAGCAGGCTGAGGCTTTGAGACCGGCAAAGTGTCTACAGAATAATACCGTATCAATATTAGACCAATCTACCTTATGTTGGATATGAGCCAACGCCGCTGCAGCTTTTGCTGAGAAGGAACTGTAATAGTCGTAAAAGGCTGACCCACAATACTTATAAGCAAAATCCACCACCTTGTACATATACAGGTCTAACTCCTCCCTGCGCTGAGGATTACCTGAACAAACAACATCCCTATATAAGGCTACTTTCACACGAGCGTTCGGAGCGGATCCGTCTGATGTTTCATCAGACGGATCCGCTCCGATAATGCAGACGTTTGCATCCGTTCAGAACGGATCCGTCTGCATTATAACTTAGAAAATTTTCTAAGTCAGAAAGTAGCCTGAGCGGATCCGTTCAGACTTTACATTGAAAGTCAATGGGGAACGGATCCGCTTGAAGATTGAGCCATATGGTGTCATCTTCAAGCGGATCCGTCCCCATTGACTTCCATTATAAGTCTGGACGGATCCGCTCGCCTCCGCATGGCCAGGCGGACACCCGAACGCTGCAAGCAGCGTTCAGGTGTCCGCTCACTGAGCGGAGCGGAGGCTGAGCGCTGGCAGGCGGATGCATTCTCAGTGGATCCGCCTCCACTGAGAATGCATTAGGGCCAGACGGATGCGTTCGGGGCCGCTCGTGAGCTCCTTCAAACGGAGCGGACACCCGAACGCTAGTGTGAAAGTAGCCTAAGCTGAAAGCTAAAACAAACTCTGGGATGCTGAGTTTCCTGCTCAACCGCACATCTTTGGACCTGAGCACAACCGAAACCTCACCACAGACTATGGTTTTGTTGTCCGGTGCCTCATGTGCTGCTATTAGCAAGGATGCTAAATTAACATCCTTGCCATCAATTATATCCTGCCTAATGTTAGCAGGGATAAAATGAGAAGGTGCTATAGAGGGTGTTAGACCTGACCCACCAGTTATACTATTGCGGGAATTAGAAGATCCCGCCGCACTCTGTGCCATCAAACGAGTAGCTGTAATGCCAGCTTCGACCGACTCTAATCTATTTTGAAAGTCCGACATAGATGATGCCATAGAGTTGATGGCCGCGTGCAGCTGGGTGAGCGAGGTCTGGATCGTAGCCATGGAAACCGTCTCCTGACTCTGGCCCGCCGGATCCGAAGACAGCAATCGAAAAAGTTCCACCTTCCTTGCGGAGGCTGGGAATGGGATGCCTCTTTTGGTCAGCTCTGCCATTAACTTGGGCACTGTCCATGATCTTAACGACTGCCTGGATTCTCTCGCTGAACCTGATGCCACGCTTGCATGGGAAGATGACGTGTCGCCCACCACAGATTCTTGAGACATCTTAACTAAAACATGACATGGTTAATGTAGAACAGAAATCCACCACTTGAATTTACCTAAGCCAAGACGTGCTAAGAACCCTCGTATCCGCACACGTGACTCGTACCCAGCGCACAAATCACCCTACAACCACCCAGTAGCATAACCGGAATGTGGATACCATAGAACTTATTGTGAAGCACCCAGCGAGTATCGGCTGACCCATGATAGTAACGTGGCATGCAATTCGTAACTGTAGTGAGGACAGGACCTGAACCTGTCTGTAGCCGCGACAGACGTATCGAATCGTTGCCTGTAGTCGTGACAGGACTTAATTAGTCTGTAGTCGTGACAGACGTATCGAATCGTTGCCTGTAGTTGTGACAGGACTTAATTAGTCTGTAGTCGTGACAGACGTATCGAATCGTTGCCTGTAGTTGTGACAGGCTATAACGTAGTTGTGGACCTATCAGACATATTCAAGTCCTATGTAAAGCTATGAGTTGAAAACATTACATATACGCGTGTGTGTATATACAGTATATCTACACACATACATTTTATTTATTTTTTTACGCATGAGTTGTGGCAGACTACCACAATAGTACTATACCTGAAGTTGTTTTCTTGTGGATGCCAAAAACAGCTATAAGACTGAATACATAAACAGAGTGTTAGCTACTACTGGCTATAACCTCAACCTACCCTAGTCTAAGAAAAATCGTAGCTTACATGCCCCGGATGCCTGCGTGTCAGATAGGGATGAGCGAACCCGAACTGTATAGTTCGGGTTCGTACCGAATTTTGGGGTGTCCGTGACACGGACCCGAACCCGAACATTTTCGTAAAAGTCCGGGTTCGGGTTCGGTGTTCGGCGCTTTCTTGGCGCTTTTTGAAAGGCTGCAAAGCAGCCAATCAACAAGCGTCATACTACTTGGCCCAAGAGGCCATCACAGCCATGCCTACTATTGGCATGGCTGTGATTGGCCAGTGCACCATGTGACCCAGCCTCTATTTAAGCTGGAGTCACGTAGCGCCGCACGTCACTCTGCTATGATCAGTATAGGGAGAGGATGCAGCTGCGACGTTAGGGCGAGATTAGGCAGATTAACTCCTCCAAAAGACTTCATTCTGTGATCGATCTGCAGCTGTGGATCATTGAAGTGCTATTATTGACTTGCTCACTTTTTTGAGGCTGCCCAGAGCGTTTTTAGATCACTTTTTTTCTGGGGTGATCGGCGGCTATTTTGTGACTTGTGGTGCGCCAGCACGAGCTATCACCAAGTGTATTTAACCATCGATAGTGTGGTTATTTTGTGCTATATCCTACATCAGCTGCAGGCTGAGCCTGTGTCACCGAAGTGCATTTAACCATCAACAGTCTGGTTATTTTTTGGCCATATACTACATTAGCTGCAGGCTGAGCCTGTGTCAAAGAAGTGCATTTAACCATCAACAGTCTGGTTATTTTTTGGCCGTATACTACATCTGGTGCAGGCTGAGCCTGTGTCACCCAAGTGCATTTAACCATCAACAGTGTGGTTATTTTTTGTCCATATACTACATCAGGGGCAAGTTGAGCCTGTCACCCAGCGCCTAAAAAATAGACCTAATTTGCCATTCTCAAAATTGTTGTGAACGGGAACAATGAGGAAAACATCTAATAAGGGACGCGGACGTGGACATGGTCGTGGTGGTGTTAGTGGACCCTCTGGTGCTGGGAGAGGACGTGGCCATTCTGCCACAGCCACACGTCCTAGTGAACCAACTACCTCAGGTCCCAGTAGCCAGCAGAATTTACAGCGATATTTGGTGGGGCCTAATGCCGTTCTAAGGATGGTAAGGCCTGAGCAGGTACAGGCATTAGTCAATTGGGTGGCCGACAGTGGATCCAGCACGTTCACATTATCTCCCACCCAGTCTTCTGCAGAATACGCACAGATGGCGCATGAAAACCAAGTCCATCAGTCTGTCACATCACCCCCATGCATATCAGGGAAACTGTCTGAGCCTCAAGTTATGCAGCAGTCTCTTATGCTATTTGAAGACTTTGCTGCCAGGGTTTCCCAAGGGCATCCACCTAGCCCTTCCCCAGGGGTGGAAGAGATAGAATGCACTAACGCACAATCACTTATTTTTCCTGATGATGAGGACATGGGAATACCACCTCAGCACGTCTCTGATGATGACGAAACACAGGTGCCAACTGCTGCGTCTTTCTGCAGTGTGCAGACTGAACAGGAGGTCAGGGGTCAAGACTGGGTGGAAGACGATGCAGGGGACGATGAGGTCCTAGACCCCACATGGAATGAAGGTCGTGCCACTGACTTTCACAGTTCGGAGGAAGAGGCAGTGGTGAGACCGAGCCAACAGCGTAGCAAAAGAGGGAGCAGTGGGCAAAATCAGAACACCCGCCGCCAAGAGACTTCGCCTGCTACTGACCGCCGCCATCTGGGACCGAGCACCCCAAAGGCAGCTTCAAGGAGTTCCCTGGCATGGCACTTCTTCAAACAATGTGCTGACGACAAGACCCGAGTGGTTTGTACGCTGTGCCATCAGAGCCTGAAGCGAGGCATTAACGTTCTGAACCTTAGCACAACCTGCATGACCAGGCACCTGCATGCAAAGCATGAACTGCAGTGGAGTAAACACCTTAAAAACAAGGAAGTCACTCAGACTCCCCCTGCTGCCCCTTCTGCTGCTGCCGCCTCGGCCTCTTCTGCTGCTGCCTCGGCCTCTTCTGCTGCTGCTGACGCCGCCTCGGCCTCTTCCTCTGCCTCTGGAGGAACGTTGGCACCTGCCGCCCAGCAAACATGGGATGTACCACCAACAACACCACCTGCGTCACCAAGCATCTCAACCATGTCACACGGCAGCGTTCAGCTCTCCATCTCACAAACATTTGAGAGAAAGCGTAAATTCCCACCTAGCCACCCTCGATCCCTGGCCCTGAATGCCAGCATTTCTAAACTACTGGCCTATGAAATTCTGTCATTCAGGCTGGTGGACACACACAGCTTCAAACAGCTCATGTCACTTGCTGTCCCACAGTATGTTGTTCCCAGCCGCCACTACTTCTCCAAGAGAGCCGTGCCTTCCCTGCACAACCAAGTGTCCGATAAAATCAAGTGTGCACTGCGCAACGCCATCTGTGGCAAGGTCCACCTAACCACAGATACGTGGACCAGTAAGCACGGCCAGGGACGCTATATCTCCCTAACTGCACACTGGGTAAATGTAGTGGCGGCTGGGCCCCAGGCGGAGAGCTGTTTGGCGCACGTCCTTCCGCCGCCAAGGATCGCAGGGCAACATTCTTTGCCTCCTGTCTCCTCCTCCTCCTACTCAGCTTCCTCCTCCTCTTCTTCCACCTGCTCATCCAGTCAGCCACACACCTTCACCACCAACTTCAGCACAGCCCGGGGTAAACGTCAGCAGGCCATTCTGAAACTCATATGTTTGGGGGACAGGCCCCACACCGCACAGGAGTTGTGGCGGGGTATAGAACAACAGACCGACGAGTGGTTGCTGCCGGTGAGCCTCAAGCCCGGCCTGGTGGTGTGCGATAATGGGCGAAATCTCGTTGCAGCTCTGGGACTAGCCGGTTTGACGCACATCCCTTGCCTGGCGCATGTGCTGAATTTGGTGGTGCAGAAGTTCATTCACAACTACCCCGACATGTCAGAGCTGCTGCATAAAGTGCAGGCCGTCTGTTCGCGCTTCCGGCGTTCACACCCTGCCGCTGCTCGCCTGTCTGCGCTACAGCGTAACTTCGGCCTTCCCGCTCACCGCCTCATATGCGACGTACCCACCAGGTGGAACTCCACCTTGCATATGCTGGACAGACTGTGCGAGCAGCAGCAGGCCATAGTGGAGTTTCAGCTGCAGCACGCATGGGTCAGTCGCACTGCGGATCAGACACACTTCACCACCAATGACTGGGCCTCCATGCGAGACCTGTGTGCCCTGTTGCGCTGTTTCGAGTACTCCACCAACATGGCCAGTGGCGATGACGCCGTTATCAGCGTTACAATACCACTTCTATGTCTCCTTGAGAAAACACTTAGGGCGATGATGGAAGAGGAGGTGGCCCAGGAGGAAGAGGAGGAAGAGGGGTCATTTTTAGCACTTTCAGGCCAGTCTCTTCAAAGTGACCCAGAGGGAGGTTTTTTGCAACACCAGAGGCCAGGTACAAATGTGGCCAGACAGGGCCCACTACTGGAGGACGAGGAGGACGAGGATGAGGAGGAGGTGGAGGAGGATGAGGATGAAGCATGTTCACAGCGGGGTGGCACCCAAAGCAGCTCGGGCCCATCACTGGTGCGTGGCTGGGGGGAAACACAGGACGATGACGATACGCCTCCCACAGAGGACAGCTTGTCCTTACCTCTGGGCAGCCTGGCACACATGAGCGACTACATGCTGCAGTGCCTGCGCAACGACAGCAGAGTTGCCCACATTTTAACGTGTGCGGACTACTGGGTTGCCACCTTGCTGGATCCCCGGTACAAAGACAATGTGCCCACCTTACTTCCTACACTGGAGCGTGATAGGAAGATGCGCGAGTACAAACGCACGTTGGTAGACGCGCTACTGAGAGCATTCCCAAATGTCACAGGGGAACAAGTGGAAGCCCAAGGCGAAGGCAGAGGAGGAGCAAGAGGTCGCCAACGCAGCTGTGTCACGGCCAGCTCCTCTGAGGGCAGGGTTAGCATGGCAGAGATGTGGAAAAGTTTTGTCACCACGCCACAGCTAAGTGCACCACCACCTGATACGGAACGTGTTAGCAGGAGGCAACATTTCACTAACATGGTGGAACAGTACCTGTGCACACCCCTCCACATCCACGACTGATGGTTCGGCCCCATTCAACTTCTGGGTCTCCAAATTGTCCACGTGGCCAGAGCTAGCCTTTTATGCCTTGGAGGTGCTGGCCTGCCCGGCGGCCAGCGTTTTGTCTGAACGTGTATTCAGCACGGCAGGGGGCGTCATTACAGACAAACGCAGCCGCCTGTCTACAGCCAATGTGGACAAGCTGACGTTCATAAAAATGAACCAGGCATGGATCCCACAGGACCTGTCCATCCCTTGTGCAGATTAGATATTAACTACCTCCCCTTGACAATATATTATTCTACTCCAGGGCACTTCCTCATTCAATACTATTTTTAATTTCATTTTACAATTATATTGCGGGGCAACCCAAAGTTGAATGAACCTCTCCTCTGTCTGGGTGCCGGGGCCTAAATGTGTGACAGTGGCCTGTTCCAGTGGTGGGTGACGTGAAGCCTGATTCTCTGCTATGACATGAAGACTTATTCTGTGCTGACATGAAGCCAGATTCTCTGTTACGCGACCTCTCTTCTCTGCCTGGGTGCCTGGGCCTAAATATGTGACAGTGGCCTGTTCCAGTGGTGGGTGACGTGAAGCCTGATTCTCTGCTATGACATGAAGACAGATTCTGTGCTGACATCAGGCCAGATTCTCTGTTACGGGACCTCTCTCCTCTGCCTGGGTACCTGGGCCTAAATGTGTGACAGTGGCCTGTTCCAGTGGTGGGTGACGTGAAGCCTGGTTCTCTGCTATGACATGAATACAGATTCTGCGCTGACATAAGGCCAGATTCTCTGTTACGGGACCGCTCTCCTCTGTCTGGGTGCCGGGGCCTAAATGCGTGACAGTGGCCTGTTCCAGTGGTGGGTGACGTGAAGCCTGATTCTCTGCTATGACATGAAGACTGATTCTGCGCTGACATAAGGCCAGATTCTCTGTTACGGGACCGCTCTCCTCTATCTGGGTGCCTGGGCCTAAATATGTGACAGTGGCCTGTTCCAGTGGTGGGTGACGTGAAGCCTGATTCTCTGCTATGACATGAAGACAGATTCTGTGCTGACATCAGGCCAGATTCTCTGTTACGGGACCTCTCTCCTCTGCCTGGGTGCCTGGGCCTAAATGTGTGACAGTGGCCTGTTCCAGTGGTGGGTGACGTGAAGCCTGATTCTCTGCTATGACATGAAGACAGATTCTGCGCTGACATCAGGCCAGATTCTCTGTTACGGGACCTCTCTCCTCTGCCTGGGTACCTGGGCCTAATTGTGTGACAGTGGCCTGTTCCAGTGGTGGGTGACGTGAAGCCTGATTCTCTGCTATGACATGAATACAGATTCTGCGCTGACATAAGGCCAGATTCTCTGTTACGGGACCGCTCTCCTCTGTCTGGGTGCCGGGGCCTAAATGTGTGACAGTGGCCTGTTCCAGTGGTGGGTGACGTGAAGCCTGATTCTCTGCTATGACATGAAGACAGATTCTGCGCTGACATAAGGCCAGATTCTCTGTTACGGGACCTCTCTCATCTGCCTGGGTACCTGGGCCTAAATGTGTGACAGTGGCCTGTTCCAGTGGTGGGTGACGTGAAGCCTGATTCTCTGCTATGACATGAATACAGATTCTGCGCTGACATAAGGCCAGATTCTCTGTTACGGGACCTCTCTCCTCTGCCTGGGTGCCCGGGCCTAAATATGTGACAGTGGCCTGTTCCAGTGGTGGGTGACGTGAAGCCTGATTCTCTGCTATGACATGAATAAAGATTCTGCGCTGATATGAAGCCAGATTCTCTGTTACGCGACCTCTCTCCTCTGCCTGGGTGCCTGGGCCTAAATATGTGACAGTGGCCTGTTCCAGTGGTGGGTGACGTGAAGCCTGATTCTCTGCTATGACATTAAGACCGATTCTGTGCTGACATCAGGCCAGATTCTCTGTTACAGGACCTCTCTCCTCTGACTGGGTGCCTGGGCCTAAATGTGTGACAGTGGCCTGTTCCAGTGGTGGGTGACGTGAAGCTTGATTCTCTGCTATGACATGAAGACAGATTCTGCGCTGACATAAGGCCAGATTCTCTGTTACGGGACCGCTCTCCTCTGCCTGGGTGCCGGGGCCTAAATGTGTGACAGTGGCTTGTTCCAGTGGTGGGTGACGTGAAGCCTGATTCTCTGCTATGACATGAAGACTTATTCTGTGCTGACATGAAGCCAGATTCTCTGTTACGCGACCTCTCTCCTCTGCCTGGGTGCCTGGGCCTAAATATGTGACAGTGGCCTGTTCCAGTGGTGGGTGACGTGAAGCCTGATTCTCTGCTATGACATGAAGACAGATTCTGTGCTGACATCAGGCCAGATTCTCTGTTACTGGACCTCTCTCCTCTGCCTGGGTGCCTGGGCCTAAATGTGTGACAGTGGCCTGTTCCAGTGGTGGGTGACGTGAAGCCTGATTCTCTGCTATGACATGAAGACAGATTCTGCGCTGACATCAGGCCAGATTCTCTGTTACGGGACCTCTCTCCTCTGCCTGGGTACCTGGGCCTAAATGTGTGACAGTGGCCTGTTCCAGTGGTGGGTGACGTGAAGCCTGATTCTCTGCTATGACATGAATACAGATTCTGCGCTGACATAAGGCCAGATTCTCTGTTACGGGACCGCTCTCCTCTGTCTGGGTGCCGGGGCCTAAATGTGTGACAGTGGCCTGTTCCAGTGGTGGGTGACGTGAAGCCTGATTCTCTGCTATGACATGAAGACTTATTCTGTGCTGACATGAAGCCAGATTCTCTGTTACGCGACCTCTCTCCTCTGCCTGGGTGCCTGGGCCTAAATATGTGACAGTGGCCTGTTCCAGTGGTGGGTGACGTGAAGCCTGATTCTCTGCTATGACATGAAGACAGATTCTGTGCTGACATCAGGCCAGATTCTCTGTTACGGGACCTCTCTCCTCTGACTGGGTGCCCGGGCCTAAATGTGTGACAGTGGCCTGTTCCAGTGGTGGGTGACGTGAAGCTTGATTCTCTGCTATGACATGAAGACAGATTCTGTGCTGACATCAAGCCAGATTCTCTGTTACGGGACCTCTCTCCTCTGACTGGGTGCCTGGGCCTAAATGTGTGACAGTGGCTTGTTCCAGTGGTGGGTGACGTGAAGCCTGATTCTCTGCTATGACATGAAGACAGATTCTGTGCTGACATAAGGCCAGATTCTCTGTTACGGGACCTCTCTCCTCTGCCTGGGTGCCTGGGCCTAAATGTGTGACAGTGGCCTGTTCCAGTGGTGGGTGACGTGAAGCCTGATTCTCTGCTATGATATGAAGACAGATTCTGTGCTGACATCAGGCCAGATTCTCTGTTACTGGACCTCTCTCCTCTGCCTGGGTGCCTGGGCCTAAATGTGTGACAGTGGCCTGTTCCAGTGGTGGGTGACGTGAAGCCTGATTCTCTGCTATGACATGAAGACAGATTCTGCGCTGACATCAGGCCAGATTCTCTGTTACGGGACCTCTCTCCTCTGCCTGGGTACCTGGGCCTAAATGTGTGACAGTGGCCTGTTCCAGTGGTGGGTGACGTGAAGCCTGATTCTCTGCTATGACATGAATACAGATTCTGCGCTGACATAAGGCCAGATTCTCTGTTACGGGACCGCTCTCCTCTGTCTGGGTGCCGGGGCCTAAATGTGTGACAGTGGCCTGTTCCAGTGGTGGGTGACGTGAAGCCTGATTCTCTGCTATGACATGAAGACTTATTCTGTGCTGACATGAAGCCAGATTCTCTGTTACGCGACCTCTCTCCTCTGCCTGGGTGCCTGGGCCTAAATATGTGACAGTGGCCTGTTCCAGTGGTGGGTGACGTGAAGCCTGATTCTCTGCTATGACATGAAGACAGATTCTGTGCTGACATCAGGCCAGATTCTCTGTTACGGGACCTCTCTCCTCTGACTGGGTGCCTGGGCCTAAATGTGTGACAGTGGCCTGTTCCAGTGGTGGGTGACGTGAAGCTTGATTCTCTGCTATGACATGAAGACAGATTCTGTGCTGACATCAAGCCAGATTCTCTGTTACGGGACCTCTCTCCTCTGACTGGGTGCCTGGGCCTAAATGTGTGACAGTGGCTTGTTCCAGTGGTGGGTGACGTGAAGCCTGATTCTCTGCTATGACATGAAGACAGATTCTGTGCTGACATAAGGCCAGATTCTCTGTTACGGGACCTCTCTCCTCTGCCTGGGTGCCTGGGCCTAAATGTGTGACAGTGGCCTGTTCCAGTGGTGGGTGACGTGAAGCCTGATTCTCTGCTATGACATGAAGACAGATTCTGTGTTGACATAAGGCCAGATTCTCTGTTACGGGACATCTCTCCTCTGACTGGGTGCCTGGGCCTAAATGTGTGACAGTGGCCTGCTACAGTGGTGGGTGACGTGAAGCCTGATTCTCTGCTATGACATGAAGACAGATTCTGTGCTGACATCAGGCCAGATTCTCTGTTACGGGACCTCTCTCCTCTGCCTGGGTACCTGGGCCTAAATGTGTGACAGTGGCCTGTTCCAGTGGTGGGTGACGTGAAGCCTGATTCTCTGCTATGACATGAATACAGATTCTGCGCTGACATAAGGCCAGATTCTCTGTTACGGGACCTCTCTCCTCTGTCTGGGTGCCGGGGCCTAAATGTGTGACAGTGGCCTGTTCCAGTGGTGGGTGACGTGAAGCCTGATTCTCTGCTATGACATGAAGACTGATTCTGACCTGACATAAGGCCAGATTCTCTGTTACGGGACCTCTCTCCTCTGCCTGGGTGCCTGGGCCTAAATGTGTGACAGTGGCCTGTTCCAGTGGTGGGTGACATGAAGCCTGATTCTCTGCTATGACATGAAGACAGATTCTGTGCTGACATCAAGCCAGATTCTCTGTTACGGGACCTCTCTCCTCTGACTGGGTGCCTGGGCCTAAATGTGTGACAGTGGCCTGTTCCAGTGGTGGGTGACGTGAAGCTTGATTCTCTGCTATGACATGAAGACAGATTCTGCGCTGACATAAGGCCAGATTCTCTGTTACGGGACCTCTCTCCTCTGTCTGGGTGCCGGGGCCTAAATGTGTGACAGTGGCCTGTTCCAGTGGTGGGTGACGGGAAGCCTGATTCTCTGCTATGACATGAAGACAGATTCTGTGCTGACATGAAGCCAGATTCTCTGCTATGGCATGAAGAGACTGATTCTCTGCTGACGTGAAGCCAGATTCTTTGCTATGGCATGAAGAGACTGATTCTCTGCTGACGTGAAACCAGATTCTCTGCTATGGGACCTCTGTCCAATTGATATTGGGTCATTTATTTATTTTTTTAAATTCATTTCCCTATCCACATTTGTTTGCAGGGGATTTACCTACATGTTGCTGCCTTTTGCAGCCCTCTAGCTCTTTCCTGGGCTGTTTTACAGCCTTTTTAGTGCCGAAAAGTTCGGGTCCCCATTGACTTCAATGGGGTTCGGGTTCGGGACGAAGTTCGGATCGGGTTCGGATCCCGAACCCGAACATTTCCGGGAAGTTCGGCCGAACTTCTCGAACCCGAACATCCAGGTGTTCGCTCAACTCTAGTGTCAGATAAACTCAGCCGCTTCTAATCGCAGAAATCCTTATATGCCAGATGGCAAACCGTATATCTAGGAAAATCACAGTAGTGCTATAAGTACTAAAATCTACCCCCCTTTTTTTTTTTTTTATAAAATATATATATACATATATACACACATATATACACACACCTACACATATACGCCTGACCTCATGTGACTGCCTAATAATTATCCTAACTGACAATACAAATACACATTCAATTTAAGTAAACCATGAATACTAATGCTTATAAGGATTTGTATTGTAGCACTACTGACTTTGACCAGTAGATGGCGTGCAAGTACAGTTTAGCAAGCAGAGCACGATAGAGCAGAGAGACGCCGACAATGAAAACAGCAGAAGGTTGGTATGATCGCATGCTGAACACCCCCGTTCTCTCTCCCCTGTGCGCTGGCCATACAGCCCCGATCTTACCGCTATCTTGCAAAAGTAGTAGGGTAGAAAGATGCCAATGAATGCCGAACTTGCTGCTGCTTGTGAAACGAAGTACCGATACCAGGAAGTGACGCAGACGTGCATCACCAGCCGCCAACGAGCTGACGGTGGTGAGGAGAGAGGGGGAAGGCAGAACCTTATAAACTCTAAACCCCGCCTACCCTCATACAAACACAGCGAATATACATTTGCTTATCACTTAATTTCACCAGAAAATGTTAATGACAATTTTTTTTTTAACCGGCCTACTAGGTATAGCAGTGGTACTATACACCCAAAAATTGGTTAATTTCACCAGAAAATGTAAATGCCAATTTTATTTTATTTTTTTTATTTTTTTTTAACCGGCCTACTAGGTATAGCAGTGGTACTATACACCCAAAAATTGGTGAATTCCACCAGAAAATGTAAATAACAATTTTTTATTTATTTTTAACCGGCCTACTAGGTATAGCAGTGGTACTATACACCTAAAAATTGGTGAATTTCACCCGAAAATGTTAATGACAAAGTAGTGAAATGATATAAAATAAAACACGTACAAAAAAAATAATATGGATTTATGAGGTGGAGTTCCATATGGAGTAGGAGTTTGAAGAGGCGGTGGACGTAGAGGAGTAGGTGGAAGCGGCGGTGAAGGAGGACGAGATAGCCAACACAGGTTTTTGGTTTTAATTTAATTTTGTAAAATTAAGGTACACTCCAAAAGAGTGTGAAATATCCAAAATACAAACATGAGCAATTGCGCTGCAGTATAACAATGGCTGCTTAGTGCCGGTATACATGTCTATTCTGCACAAGGTACAGACAGGTCCTGTGGGATCCATGACTGGTTCATTTTAATGAACGTGAGCTTGTCCTTATTGGCTGTGGACAGGCGGCTGCGCTTGTCTGTGATGACGCCCCCTGCCGTGCTAAACACACGTTCAGATAATACACTGGCTGCAGGGCAGGCCAGCACCTACAAGGCGTAAAGGGCAAGCTCAGGCCATGTGCCCAATTTGGAGACCCAGAAGTTGAAGGGGGCAGACCCGTCATTCAGTACATGTAGGCGTGTGCACATATACTGCTCCACCATGTTGGTGAAATGCTGCCTCCTGCTAAGACGTTCCATATCAGCTGATGTATGCACAGACGGATCCGCTCCTATAATGCAGACGTTTGGATCCGTTCAGAACGGATCAGTCTGCATTATAGTTTAAAAAAAATTCTAAGTGGGAAAGTAGTTCAGACGGATCCGTCCAGACTTTACATTGAAAGTCAATGGGGGACGGATCCGTTTGAAGATTGAGCCATATTGTGTCATCTTCAAACGGATCCGTCCCCATTGACTTACATTGTAAGTCTGGACGGATCCGATTGCCTCCGCACGGCCAGGCGGACACCCGAACGCTGCAAGCAGCGTTCAGGTGTCCGCTCACTGAGCGGAGCGGAGGCTGAACGCTGCCAGACTGATGCATTCTGAGCGGATCCGCATCCACTCAAAATGCATTAGTAGCTGGACGGATGCGTTCGGGGCCGCCCAGAGGCAACGAAAAGCTGTCCTCTGTGGGAGATGTATAGTCTGTGTCCTCTGTATCCCCCCATCCACGCACCAGTGATGGCCATGAGCTGGTCTGGGTGCCACCCTGCTGTG
This sequence comes from Bufo bufo, assembly GCF_905171765.1. NCBI lineage: Eukaryota > Metazoa > Chordata > Amphibia > Anura > Bufonidae > Bufo > Bufo bufo. The sequence continues at coordinate 796,015,388 of NC_053390.1, read as the reverse complement.
AATATGGTTCCTCCTCCTCCATCTCCTCCTCCTCATCCTCTAGAACTGTGGCCTGGATGGACAATTGTGTACCTTGGGTTTGTGGGTGCAGGAACCCACCTTCGGAGCCACTTGGGAAGGACTGGCCGGAAACCCTACAAAATGATCCCTCTTCCTCCTCCTCCTCCTGTGCCACATGCTCTTCCATCATCGCCAGAAGCGTTTTTTCAAGGAGGCATAGAAGTGGGATAGTAACACTGAGAACGGCGTTATCGGCACTGGCCATGTTGGTGGAGTACTCGAAACAGCGCAACAAGGAACACAGGTCTCGACATGGAGGCCCAGTCATTGGTGGTGAAGTGGTTCTGTTCCGCAGTGCGACTGACCCGTGCGTGCTGCAGCTGAAACTCCACTATGGCCTGCTGCTGCTCGCACAGTCTGTCCAGCATGTGCAAGGTGGAGTTCCACCTTGTGGGCACGTCGCATATGAGGCGACGAGCGGGAAGGCCGAAGTTATGCTGCAGCGCTGACAGGCGAGCAGCGGCAGGATGTGGGAACGCCAAAAGCGCGTACAGACGGCCCGCACTTTATGCAGCAGCTCTGACATATCGGGGTAATTTTTAAGGAATCTCTGCACCACCAAATTCAGCACATGCGCCAGGCAAGGGATGTGCGTCAAACCGGCTAGTCCCAGAGGTGCTACGAGATTTCGCCCATTATCGCAAACCACCAGGCCGGGCTTGAGGCTGACTGGCACAAACCACTCATCGGTCTGTTGTTCAAGGCCCGTCCACAGCTCCTCCGCGGTGTGGGGTTTGTCCCCCAAACATATGAGTTTTAAAACTGCCTGCTGTCATTTACCCCTGGCTGTGCTGAAGTTGGTGGTGAAGGTGTTACGCTGACCAGATGAGGAGCTGGTAGAGGATGAGGAAGCAGAGTAGGAGGAGGAAGCAACAGGAGGCAAACAGAAGCGCCCTGCAATCCTCGTGGTAGAAGGACATGTGCCAAACTGCTATCCGCCTGGGGCCCAGCCGCCACTGCATTTACCCAGTGTGCTGTTATGGAGATATAACGTCCCTGACGTGCTTACTGGTCCACGTATCCGTAATAAGGTGCACCTTGCCACAGATGGCATTGCGCCGTGCACACCTGATTTTGTCCCCCACTTGGTTGTGCAGGGAAGGGATGGCTCACCTGGAAAAGTAGTGTCGGCTAGGCACGAGGTACTGTGGGACAGCTGTAGTGTACGGGGACTGTAATACCCGTCACTACCAAAGTGTCACTTGGTGTGCTGTCGTCCCTCCTAATTATGGGAAGTTGGTATATTTCAGTTGTATAAAATGTCATATAATGTAATGCATGTATTTCCCTGTTACTGTGAAACTTGCATGTACAGGCCTGCTAGGGGTGTCATTCCAGCTTCTAATCACTAGAGGGAGCTAGGGAGCCCTAGTTTATATAAGGCCCAGTCAAGGAAGCAAAAGTCAGTCTAGTGGAGAGCTCAGAAGTTTCTAGAGCCTAAGGAAGTTGAGAGGGACAGAGGCAAAGTGCAGAGAAGCAAGAGGTACTCAAAATAACAGAGGAGGTACTTTCAAAAGCTACAACCAAGGATATAAAGCCAGACCTAGGTTATTGGGCCTTGGAGAAGATATGCTATATTCCAGGATCAGACAGAAATAGAGTGCAAGCTCCTGTACTGCAAGTCCTGTGTTTAACACTCTGTAATCACCTTGCTCAAGCTGTAATTGCCTGCATCAACCGTATTGCAAAATCGACTGTATGCCAAGGAACTGCGATTCCAATATTGTCTCTGCATGAAAACTACTAAAGTTGGAGTTCTGTTTTAATACCACGTGTTCCTCAATTTATTCCTGCATCCACAAACGGCGTGCCACCGTTTACTTGGCACTGGCGTCACGAACAATTTATTCCATCACCTGCCCTTGCAGAGAGTCAGCCGTACCAGGTTAGTGTCTATTGCACTACATCACCCAGAAACACCTATTGCACACAACTTGAGTACGCTGCACCTCTCTTTTGGCGTCACGAACAGGATACGCACGCTTTCTAGTGCAAGAAGCGTAAACTTGGTGCCTTATACAGTTGCCCTGTGACCAAAGTGACAATTTGCCTGTTTTATTCAAGTGGACTTTGTGGACTGAAAATCATACCCAAAGTGTACCAAAAACCTCCAAAAAGCGCTGTGCAGTGTTGCGCTACCCAGAGGAAGGAAATCGCCGCATTGGAGTGTGGTTTTGTGGACTTTTTACAATCCTGCTTGCTGTCAGTGAATGGACAGCGTTTTGCTAAAGATGGCCACCGGCTGCCTGGAGTAAAGTTTCCCGCGCCGCTGAGGACCTTCGTGGGCGGATCCCTGCAAAGACACAAAGAGTCCCGCCCCTCGTCATCATCGCACCGCCGCGGCCCTGCTTCTCCTGCGTCACCGCGGTCTCAGGACGTCCGGAATCTCGCGAGACTTGGCCTGCGCAAGCCCGGCGATACCGGTAAGCACTTGTAACCGGAGGGAAGGGGAGTGTACCGGCCCCTTTAGTCGCCAGCGGCCACCTCTAAATAGACTACCATGTCAGAACCGGGAGTGCCTGAGCAGCCGGCCCCAGGAGAGCTTGCGGCTCCTGATCATCCTACGGCCCCCAGCATGATGCCCTTTACCATGCCTTACTATTTCGGGGCCCCATGGTTCCCCCGCTACAGGGCAGAGACCCATACCCTAAGGGACTTTAAAGAAAAGTTGCTGGCACTATTCCGATTGTACCCTATAAATGCCGACCAGCAAATGGAAATCCTGCTAGCGCAGCTGGAGGGAGCTGCCCGCAGGGAGGTACTATCCTGGCCTGCTACTGAGCGGAGTACTTTAGAACAGATCTTCACCCGCCTCAGGGCCACTTTTGAAACTAGGACTGCCTCAGAGATAAAGATGCACTTCTTTGGCAAGAGACAGAAGTCCGGTGAGTCCCTCCGTGACTATGCCCTATCACATCAGGAGGCTTTAGGGGCTGTAATTCAGATAGATCCCAAAGAGGCTGATAACCGGGACCAGACCCTAAGGGAACAATTTATAACCGGGGTGTCTAGTGAACAAATAAGGACCCAGTTAAAGATGCTGTCTGCCCAGCACCCTAACAGTGCCTTTCTGGACTTTAAGGAACTGGCTATAAAAATTCTGGGGTCCACAGTACCTCCTGAGTTGAGCACCCTATCTGAGTCATCAGCCTGCAAGCCAAAACCGCTTGTCACTAACCGAGCTGAGGCCGGCCAAGCTGTTCAAGTGTCAGCTACTGATACTATTGCCATGCTGACAGAGCAAGTAAATCACCTCACTAAAAGTCTAGAGAAAGTGTGCAGAAAAATAGAGGAATGGGAAAAACCCATAATGACAGAAGAAGAATTCCTGTCACCTCCTAGGCCGTTCCCACCTCCTTACCAAGAGACTCACCCCAGGGATCCTGGGAGGCGTAATAGAGATCGCAAGCGGCCCGTGTGTACATACTGCAAAAAGCTGGGACACACAGAATCCACGTGCTGGCAGTTAAACGAGCAACCCCTGAGGCTGAGGACCACCCCTCGGGAGGTAGAACACTAGGTCCAGAGGATCCAAATTGGATGCCACGGTATGTAGGATCCCATCCTAAAATCAATATGGAGATCAACGGGGTCCCCTTTGAAGCCCTATTAGATACTGGGTCTCAGGTCACTACTATTCAGCTGCCTGCATTTGAAAAGCTCTGGGACACCAACCAGTTGACCCAACCGCCTGAATCCTGGGTGGAAATTATCGCCAGCAATGGCAAACCAGTAAAGGTTCATGGATACTGGGAACCCACCCTGCAGGTGGGAGAAGTAACCCTGCCTCAGCAGGGAGTGATCGTAGTACAGGCCGGTGACAGAGGAGGACATCCTGTCATTCTAGGCACCAATGTCTTCAAAAACTGTTATTCAGAAATACTTGCTGTATTACATCAGACTTTGCCCACAGCTTCCTCTGCATCCAGGAGGGTGATTCAAAAGACTATTACTGTGTTAAGTGCCCAGCAGAGGTTTGCTAATGGGAAAGGAGAAATTTGTACTGCCAGGATTAGTGATATTAAGCCTGTGACTTTGCCTCCTAATTCTCAAACTCTGTTATGGTGTCGTGCTGTCCTGGGAGTCCAAGGCCGAGACTATCCAGCCCTGGTGGAACCAATCCAGATGGAGGATTACCCTTTTGTGAGAGCTGCCAAGTCCCTGGTGAATGTCTCCCAAGGTAAAGTACCTGTCCGTCTGATTAACCTGAGTAATCATCCTGTGGCGCTTAATAAGCATTGCCGTGTTGCCCAGCTTTCTCAGGTATCCTTCCAAGACATCATTCGTCTTCCAGTGACAGAAAAGCCGCCAGCCGCAGTCAGCGGATGCTCGCCGGTGACCCAGCCACAAGTGCCCTGGTGGGAGGAGCTCCATGTCGGGGACGAGACTACCCCCCAACAACAACAAGAAGGGATTCTTCAGCTTGTTAAGGAGCACCACCAGGCCTTCAGTAAGCATGCCACTGATTATGGAGAGGTGAGTGCCATACAACACACCATACCTACTGGCTCTCATCCTCCTATCAAGGAGAGATACAGACCTTTACCGCCTACTTCATATCAGACTGTAAAGGAAATGATCCAAGAGATGAAGGACTCTAATGTAATCCGGGACAGCCGTAGTCCGTGGGCTGCACCCCTGGTCCTTGTAAAGAAGAAGGACGGTGGTATCCGTTTCTGTGTGGATTATAGGAAAATTAATCAAATAACCCACAAAGATGCATACCCACTGCCCCGCATTGAGGAGTCACTAACTGCTCTGGGCTCCTCTGCCTATTTCTCCACATTGGACTTGACCAGTGGCTACTGGCAAGTACCCATGGCCCCTGCAGATAGGGAAAAGACTGCCTTCACTACTCCCATGGGCCTGTTCGAATTCAATTGTATGCCGTTCGGGCTATGTAATGCCCCAGGAACTTTCCAGAGACTAATGGAGCGGTGTTTGGGTCACAAAAACTTCGAAACAGTGCTGCTGTATCTAGATGACGTCATTGTGTACTCAAAAACATATGAGGACCATCTGAAACATTTGTCAGAAGTATTTGAAATCCTTATCAAATATGGCTTGAAGGTAAAGCCATCCAAGTGTCACCTGCTCAAACCTGCAGTAAGATACCTGGGGCATGTAGTAAGCGGAGAGGGAGTGCAACCTGACCCTGATAAATTAGCAGCTGTCCGTAATTGGCCGGTTCCTACTACCGTCAAAGAGGTGAGGAGTTTCCTTGGTTTTGCCGGCTACTATAGACGTTTTATCCCCCATTTTGCTCAAATAGCTGATCCTATCCAGGAACTCTTGAGGGGGCAACCCAAAAAGAGTCCTAGAACTCCTGTTCCCATTGAGTGGAATGAGGAAAGAGAGATAGCGTTCCAATTGCTAAAAAAGAAACTGACCGAGCCTCCTGTGTTAGGTTATCCAGATTATAGCAAGCCTTTCCATCTTTATACCGATGCTAGCAAGCGAGGCCTGGGAGCTGTGTTAGCCCAAATCCAAGAGGGAAAAGAGAGAGTGATAGCATATGCAAGCCGCTCCCTGAAAGGAGCTGAGAAAAATGACCAGAATTATAGTTCCTTCAAACTAGAGTTCCTGGCATTAGTGTGGGCGGTGACAGAAAAATTCAAGGATTATCTAGCCGCCACCCCGTTCATTGCATTCACTGACAATAACCCTCTGGCGCATCTAAATACAGCTAAATTGGGGGCCTTGGAGCAGAGATGGGCCTCTCGCCTTGCCAACTATAATTTCTCTGTAAAGTATCGTGCTGGACGTACTAATGATAACGCTGATGCTTTATCCAGGCTTCCCACAGAGACAGCTCCTGATGATGTGCGAGATGCTTGGGAAGATGTAGAGATGCCGGCTTTCTATAACAAATTTGCTCAACAGGATCAGGCTCGAGCTACCAATAACAGAGCTGCAGTTCCTTCACCCTCCAGTAGGCCTGAACCTAAAGAAGAAAGGTGGGTGAAACTACAGTCTGAAAGTAGAGTGCTGGGTGAGTTGTTGGACTTCATTACTAGTGGCAGAGCCCCTGAGAGGATCCGGCGTAAGAGTGCAGATCCTGAGCTCATCAAACTGTGGAGACAGCGCCATCAACTCTTCATACAAAAGGGCCTATTGCTACGGAGAAGCCTAGACCCAGTGTCCAACGAGAGAGTGCACCAGATTCTCATACCCCGACGAGATGCAGGTATGGTGTTGGAGATGTACCACAATCAATCCGGTCACTTTGGGGTCCAAAAGACTGAAGCTACTATCCGCCAGCGGTTTTACTGGGTAGGCATGAGAGAAGACATGGAGAAGTGGTGTCGAGAGTGTGTAGCCTGTGCCTTGAAACGAAGTGAGCACCACGATCAGAGGGCACCACTGAGACCCATTGTAAGTATCCGTCCTCTTGAACTTGTCGCCATCGACCATGTGAAACTGGAGCCTAGTCGCTCAGGGTATGCTTATGCCATGACTATTATTGACCATTTCACTAAGTTTGTTGTAGCAGTGCCTGTGAGAGACCAGACAGCCAAGACTACAGCCGAAATGTTCTGGAAGCACTTTCTCCTGCCCTATGGATGTCCAGAAAAGATCCTCACCGATCAAGGACCTGCTTTTGAGTCCCATCTGTTCCATGAACTGTGCCGCTTACACAACTGTAAGAAGATCCGGACAACGGCCTACCATCCTCAAGGTAACGGATTATGTGAAAAAATGAATCAGACCTTGATAGAGATGCTGAGGGCCGTGCCTCCTGAGAGCAGAGGAGATTGGCCCAGTCTGTTGCCACAGCTCATGTTCACATACAATCATACCATACATTGTTCCACCGGGTATACCCCTTTTTACTTGATGTTTGGGCGCCAAGGGACATTGCCTGCTGATCATTCATTGGACATACATGTACCTGATTGCATTAACCCATTACCTAACACCGACTGGGTTGCTGAGCACCAAAGGCGATTGGATGCAGCCAAAGCCATTGTTCAAGAACGTATGGACTTTGCTAGAGACCGACAGCAGAGAGACTATGATCAGGCAGCCCATGCAGAACCCTTGACCATAGGGGCCGTGGTATGGTTAAAGAATAACCGTCGTACCAGTAAATTGGACAGTAAGTGGGAGCGAAGTCCTTATGTTGTCACTGCAATCCCAAATGTTGGAACTCACACTTATGAGATCACCCGGGAAGACAAGGGATCCCAAATTGTACACCGAAACCGGTTGAAACTCTGCCTGACACCAGAACCTAGTGCCGAGAGTTCTGGATCTGAATATCCTGTGTCAGAGTCAACAATTCAGCCCGAGGATCCTATGCAGGCTGTTAGTAATCTGAGGTATGACGCTGATCCCATGCATTGGCTTCTGACCCCTTGGTTGAACTTGCTGGTGCCTGCTCCGGCATCTACTGTAGCTTCACCTCCAGAAGAGCCGGTTCAAGATGCTCCGGATCCAGTTCCCCCTCTCGTGGATATTGTTGTTCCAGTTGTTCCTGTTGTTCCAGTTGTTCCTGACCAAGGTCTCACGGATGGAGACCCTCTTGTTGCTCCTCTCTCTTCTACCTCGTTGCTAAGGGGAGAGGAGACCCCTGTATTGAGAAGGTCTACCCGGATGACCAGGGGACGCCCACCAGTCCGTTTAGGAGACTTTGACTATTCTGGTGGTGTCTCCTCCCAAACAGTTGCCACGGGCAATACCTTACTTGACATTTGTGCGCAAGAATGGACTCCTCCACGTGAGCCCTTGCCTGTGATACACCCACAGGAAACTCCTGGGTAGTTACGTTATTTTGCTGTTCTATTATGGACTTATTCATTGTCATGGACTATCCTGGTTATAATGTTACGCTGTGCCAGGTCAGCGCCCCCGTTCCATTCACTATCCTGAGAGAAGAGAACGACGCCCCTTGTCACCACACTTCACTTTTGCCAATTGGACCTGATATAAATGTAAATGCAGATGAATTACATGTATGTATGCCTGCATGTCTCTATTTTCTATTTCAGGTAGAGATCCCAGTTGGGCGACCCATGATGGAGTACGAGGTCGTACTCAGCTTAAAGCAGTGGGGTATGTAGTGTACGGGGACTGTAATACCCGTCACTACCAAAGTGTCACTTGGTGTGCTGTCGTCCCTCCTAATTGAGGGAAGTTGGTATATTTCAGTTGTATAAAATGTCATATAATGTAATGCATGTATTTCCCTGTTACTGTGAAACTTGCATGTACAGGCCTGCTAGGGGTGTCATTCCAGCTTCTAGTCACTAGAGGGAGCTAGGGAGCCCTAGTTTATATAAGGCCCAGTCAAGGAAGCAAAAGTCAGTCTAGTGGAGAGCTCAGAAGTTTCTAGAGCCTAAGGAAGTTGAGAGGGACAGAGGCAAAGTGCAGAGAAGCAAGAGGTACTCAAAATAACAGAGGAGGTACTTTCAAAAGCTACAACCAAGGATATAAAGCCAGACCTAGGTTATTGGGCCTTGGAGAAGATATGCTATATTCCAGGATCAGACAGAAATAGAGTGCAAGCTCCTGTACTGCAAGTCCTGTGTTTAACACTCTGTAATCACCTTGCTCAAGCTGTAATTGCCTGCATCAACCGTATTGCAAAATCGACTGTATGCCAAGGAACTGCGATTCCAATATTGTCTCTGCATGAAAACTACTAAAGTTGGAGTTCTGTTTTAATACCACGTGTTCCTCAATTTATTCCTGCATCCGCAAACGGCGTGCCACCGTTTACTTGGCACTGGCGTCACGAACAATTTATTCCATCACCTGCCCTTGCAGAGAGTCAGCCGTACCAGGTTAGTGTCTATTGCACTACATCACCCAGAAACACCTATTGCACACAACTTGAGTACGCTGCACAGCCACCGCCATAAGGCCTTTAAAACTATCCGTCTCCACCAGACGCAATGACAGCATTTCAAAGGCCAGTATTTAGAAATAATGTGGGGGATTTAGTCAGCATAACCTGTATGTAGGTGCACATCACTATGGCGAAATACATATACAAACGGAAAATACAAATGTGATAGCACTCTGCATTTAGCATTCTGCCCTGCCTCCATGCTGGATGAGGCATTGGTGTACATTTTGGCCAAAGCGTAATAAGCCACTCACCACGTCAAGGTCGCCTCAAATTGAGTGGTCCCTAACACTAGTTCCTACCTGTTTATGGGCCATGACAGCCACACAAAATCCAGGGAATGCAGGTCAGCATGCACGCCAAGCACACTCTGCTTTTAACCCCGTCCGGTGCCATTACAGCTTTCATCGGATCCAGGAATGCAAGTACCAACATGCACGCTGAGCCCACCATATACTTCTCCTGGAGCCAAATGGCTACTGGTAGGTTCTATATAAGCAGACTCCGTTTTATACTGACTTTAAAACCAGCCTCCAGGACAGATTGACTGGTCAGGTGTGCATGACTCCAAGGAGATCGCCACGCCTCCAATATATGCTACAAAGAAAAAATGTGGGGGATTGAGTCAGCACAACCTGTATGTAGGTGCACATCACTATGGCGAAATACATATACAAACGGAAAATACAAATGTGATAGCACTCTACATCCAGCATTCTGCCCTGCCTCCATGCTGGATGAGGCATTGGTGTACATTTTGGCCAAAGCGTAATAAGCCACTCACCACGTCAAGGTCGCCTCAAATTGAGTGGTCCCTAACACTAGTTCCTACCTGTTTATGGGCCATGACAGCCACACAAAATCCAGGGAATGCAGGTCAGCATGCACGCCAAGCACACTCTGCTTTTAACCCTGTCCGGTGCCATTACAGCTTTCATCGGATCCAGGGATGCAAGTACCAACATGCACGCTGAGCCCACCATATACTTCTCCTGGAGCCAAATGGCTACTGGTAGGTTCTATATAAGCAGACTCAGTTTTATACTGACTTTAAAACCAGCCTCCAGGACAGATTGACTGGTCAGGTGTGCATGACTCCAAGGAGATCGTCACGCCTCCAATATATGCTACAAAGAAAAAATGTGGGGGATTGAGTCAGCACAACCTGTATGTAGGTGCACATCACTATGGCAAAATACATATACAAACAGAAAATACAAATGTGATAGCACTCTACATCCAGCATTCTGCCCTGCCTCCATGCTGGATGAGGCATTGGTGTACATTTTGGCCAAAGCGTAATAAGCCACTCACCACGTCATGGTCGCCTCAAATTGAGTGGTCCCTAACACTAGTTCCTACCTGTTTATGGGCCATGACAGCCACACAAAATCCAGGGAATGCAGGTCAGCATGCACGCCAAGCACACTCTGCTTTTAACCCCGTCCGGTGCCATTACAGCTTTCATCGGATCCAGGGATGCAAGTACCAACATGCACGCTGAGCCCACCATATACTTCTCCTGGAGCCAAATGGCTACTGGTAGGTTCTATATAAGCAGACTCAGTTTTATACTGACTTTAAAACCAGCCTCCAGGACAGATTGACCGGTCAGGTGTGCATGACTCCAAGGAGATCACCATGCCTCCAATATATGCTACAAAGAAAAAATGTGGGGGATTGAGTCAGCACAACCTGTATGTAGGTGCACATCACTATGGCGAAATACATATACAAACGGAAAATACAAATGTGATAGCCATGACAGCCACACAAAATCCAGGGAGGCAGGGCAGAATGCTGGATGTAGAGTGCTATCACATTTGTATTTTCCGTTTGTATAAGTATTTAGAAATGCTGGCATTCAGGGCTAGGGATCACGGGTGGGTAGGGGGGAATTCCTCTTCCTCTCCAGTGTTAGGGAGATGGAGAGCTGAACGCTTCGTGGGACATTGTGAAGATGCTTGGTGACCCAGGTGTTGGTGTTGCTGGCAGATCCTCTGTTTGTGGGGTGGCAGGTGGCACTGTCACTTCAGAAGTGGATGAAGAGGCCTCGACTGCAGCAGAAGAGGAAGCAGGAGGAGCCAGAGACCTTTCTTGGTTTTTGAGGTGTCTACTACACTGCAGCTCGTGCTTTGCACTTAAATGCCTGGTCATGCAGGTTGTGCTCAGGTTGAGAACGTTTATGCCTCGCTTTAGGCTCTGATTGCACAGCGTGCAAACCACTCGTGTCTTGTCGTCAGCACATTGTCTAAAGAACTGCCACGCCAGGGAACTCTTGGAGCTGGCTTTGGTGTGCTCGGTCCCTTGCTGCGTTGGGCAGTAGGAGGCGTACTGTCTAGAGGACGGCCGCTCCACTTTGGCACCCTGCTCCCTCTTCTGCTGTTCTGGTGCTCTGTGCGACCACCGCCTCTTCTTCCGAACTACATAGGTCAGTCACATGACCGGATTCCATGTGGGGTCGAGGACCTCATCGTCCTCCACATCATCTTCCACCCAGTTTTCACCCCTGCCTTCCATGTCGGTCTGCACACTTTCGAAAGCCCCAGCAGTTGGCACCTGTGTTTCGTCATCATCCGAGACGTGCTGCGATGGTCCTCCCATGTACTCATCTTGGAACATAAGTGGTTGGGCATCAGTGCACTCAATCTCTTCCACTTCTGGGGCAGGGCTAGGTGGATGGCCCTGGGAAACCCTGCTAACATAGTCACCAAAAAGCAGAAGAGACTGCTGCATGACTTGGGGCTCAGACTGCTTGGCTGATTTGCAAGGGGGTGAGGTGAAAGACTGATGGACATCGGCTGCAGGTGCCAACTGTGGTCTTTTAGCAGGAGACTGGTAGGGAGACAATGTGAAAGAACTGGATCCACTGTCAGCAACCCAATCTACTATCGCCTGTACTTGTTCAGGTCTCACCATTCGTAGAGCAGCATTAGGCCCGACCAAATACTGCTGCAGGTTTTGTCGCCTACTCACACCTGAGGAAGGGGTTTCACTTGTGCGTGTAGCTGGCACAGATCTACCACGTCCTCTCCCTGCAACAGGAGCTCCACCAGAAGCGCCACGACCTGGGCCACGTCACTTATTTGACGCTCTCCTCATATTTTTCAAATTTAGGATCTTGCCCTAAAGTTGTAAAATAGAACGACAGTATGTAAAGGGTGTATCTCACATGGCCTGAACCAGACTAGGCCTCAATAAAATATTTTTTTGCCCAAAATGGCTGTATTTCAAATGCCTGAATCAAACCCCTGTATATAGAGGGTGTATCTCACAGGGCCTGAACCTCTGTAGGCCTGAAGTAAATATATCTTTGCACAAAATGTCTGTATTTCAAATGGCTGTATTTCAAATCCCTTAATGAAACCCCTGTATGTAGAGGGGGTATCTCACAAGGCCTCAACCAGTGTAGGCCTGAATTAAATATTTCTTTGCCCAAAATGGCTGTATTTCAAATGGCTGTATTTCAAATGCCTGATTCAAACCCCTGTATGTAGAGGGGGTATCTCACAGGGCCTGAACCAGTGTAGGCCTGAATTCAATATTGCTGCACCAAATGGCGGTATTTAAAATCTCAGAATGTAACCCATATGTATTAAGGGTGTATCTCACAATGACATCTGCATCAAAGGCTGCAAGTAAATTTTTTGTTTGTTTAACAACTGAATTTGACAGCAGTATATAAGCCTGTAATTTCACACGTGCTGATGCTGCAAGGCCTGAAAATAGTGTTTTTTGTCAAAAAAAGTGTGTTTTTCAAACCCCAGAAAATGAAGGGTGTATTTCTAGCTTAAATTGCACACTGACTAATCAAGATGTTGTAGATTGCCAAAAAAGTATTTTATTGGTAACAGAATATGAAAGCTGTATATATTAGGCTGCGTTCACACGGGCGAGTATTCCGCACGGGTGCAATGCGGTAGGTGAACGTATTGCACCCGCACAGAATCCTGACCCATTCATTTCTATGGGGCTGTTCAGATGAGCGGTGATTTTCACGCATCACTTGTGCGTTGCGTGAAAATCGCAGCATGCTCTATATTCTGCGTTTTTCACGCAACGCAGGCCCCATAGAAGTGAATGGGGTTGCGTGAAAATCGCAAGCATCCGCAAGCAAGTGCGGATGCGGTGCGATTTTCACGCATGGTTGCTAGGTGACAGTCTAGGGTTAAAAAAAAATAAAAAAATTAACTCACCTTCTCCTCTTGTTCGCGTAGCTCCCGGTCTCTTCTTTACTTCTTCAAAGATGAACTACGGGCTAAAGGACCTTTGGTGACGTCAGATCACATGCTCCAATCACATGGTCCATCCCCGCGGTGATGGACCATGTGATTGGAGCATGTGATCTGACTTCACCACAGGTCCTTTAGCCCATAGTTCATCTTTTAAGTAAAGAAGAGACCGGGAACTACGCGAACAAGAGGAGAAGGTGAGTTAATTTTTTTATTTTTTTTTAACCCTCAATTGATCACCTACTATGCATTCTGTATTCAGAATGCTATTATTTTCCCTTATAACCATGTTATAAGGAAAAATAATACAATCTACACTACAACTAACCTAAACCTGAACTTCTGTGAAGAAGTTCGGGTCTGGGTACCACAGTCGGTTTTTTATCACGCGCGTGCAAAAAACATTGCACCCGCGCGATAAAAACTGAACATCGGAACGCAATCGCAGTCAAAACTGACTGCAATTGCATTCCTACTCGCGCGGGTTTACCGCAACACACCGGGACGCATCCGGACCTAATCCGGACACGCTCGTGTGAACCCAGCCTTAAACTTGAATTTAACACTTGCAGATCTGGAAAATACTGTTTTTTGAAAAAAATGTGTGTTTTTCAAACCCCATAAAATGATGGGTGTATTTCTACCTTAAATTGCACACTGATTAATCCAGATGTTGTAGTTTGCCCAAACAAATGGTAATTTGCAATGTCCCATAAGCTCAGATGCAGTGCTGGTGCACTGACCATACATAAAATGGGTTCAATAAAAAGAAAGACGGTCCAGCTTCACTGAAAAATACTTGAGGCTTTATTTAATCCCATGGAGATAAAAACCAACATACAGCAATGCAGAAAATCGACCGGTTTCGGATCACTATAGATGTGGATCCTTAGCCATGATGTGCATCAGTAGGAGGTGAAGTCGAGACTAAATAGTGAACCACCGAGAACAGGTGATCACAATCAGGTACAGGACGCACCTCCTGATGACATCCTCCACAGATAAAGTGCATAACAATTACAACATGCCCAAAGACATAGAAAGTAAGATAAAATGTACAAATTACAATAATAAAAAAGAAGTAAAAATATTAGTAATGTAGAATAGTATCATGACGCCTGTTCAATCCTGACGGTATCCGTGAGCCTAATTTGAAAATCCAAAAGCACTCACGATTGAGCAGCTTTTTCTTGTGATCACCGCCTCTGCTTGGTCTGTTAACCCTCTCCACTCCTTGTACTGACATGCTGTCTGTATTACCATTATGAACCGCAGCGAAATGCAGACTTGCGGCAGAAACATTTTTTACTTTAGCATGGGGTACATCAGAGATATGACGGCAAATTCGAACTTTTAAGCAGTTTGATGTGCACCCGACGTACTGTGGATTACACAGAGAACATGTTATGCAATATACCACATATGTGGTGTTGCAATTAATGTATTGCTGAATAGTGTGATTACTTGTAGACAGAATATGCTAGCCCATCCTCATATGTGAACAACATGTGCATTTTTTATGTCCACATTTAAAATTACCTATGTTTCTCAGCCAGGTAGGCTGGGACCCAGGTTTATCCTGGTAGAGAGAGGGGCTCACCATATTAGCTAAAGTAGCAGCACGTCGGGCAACACATCTAACACCGCTTTTTGCAACATCACCCCAGACTTGGTCATATTTGAGAAGATGAAAATGTCTTTTGACAATGTTACATATTTGTGAGTATTCACAGCTATAACTCGTGGAAAAAATCACTTGCTTCTCTTTATGACCAAGTTTGGGCTTATTGTTTGGGAAAATTAGATTATCCCGAGACATAGTGGAAACCATATTTTTGGATCGGTTTAAAAGTCTGCTGGGATAATTCCTGGCTAGGAGACGGGTGGTGACAGTATTCATTTCTTCAATACGGGTTTCACTAGAGGAGCAATTGCGCAAAGCGCGGATATATTCACCCCTGGGGATGTTGTGGACAGTATGTGCAGGATGACAGGATCCCGCATGCAGGATGGTGTTTCCTGCGGTTACTTTTCTATACGTGCGACTCTGCACACGGCCATCCCCCACATCCCCCACCAAACACAAATCCAAAAAGGATATTAGGGTCTTATGCGAATTTAGAGAAAAACGTAAATTGCAATTATTAGCATTGAGGAAGGATCCGAATGATGGTACGGCCACCACATCGCCCGACCAAGCAAAGAGCAGGTCATCGATGTAGCGACCGTACCACCGGACGGATCCACTCCATGGGTTGGAATCAGAGAATAGAAAGTTATGTTCCCACCATGCCATATAAATGTTAGCAAGCGATGGTGAGAAACGGGCCCCCATAGAGACTCCTCTGCATTGGAGAAAAAACCTCCCATTAAACATAAAATAATTGTGCTGCATAAGAAATAATACAACTTTGCAGAGGAAATCTCTAAAGGGTAATGAGAAATTGGAATAAAGACTCAAAAACCAACCCAAGGAGATAATGCCGAAATCCTGGGGGATAGCCGTGTACAGAGAAGCGACATCAGCAGAGATCCAAGAAAGATCAGAGGACCACTGGAAGGAATGGAAGGCCTGTAAGACTGAGGCAGTGTCCTTCAGAAAACCAGGAATACACTGTACCAGTGGCTGCAACATACTGTCCACCCAGGATGACAGATTCTCTGAGAAAGACCCAATACCCGAAACTATAGGGCGCATAGGGGGGGGGGAACCCCTCTTTATGTATCTTGGGGAGGGAATGGAAGATGGGGACCACTGGATATGAGACAAAAATATAGTCAAATTGTTTTTGGTCCAAATATCCACTATCCAGTCCCTCCTCCAAGATACTCCTCAAAAGGGTTTGGAAGGGAGCGGTGGGATCCTGTTTCAACCCGGTATAGGTGGCAGAATCAGAGAGCATAAGCTCATTTTGTGCGGCATACACGAGTCTATCCAGGATAACCACCGCTCCCCCCTTATCAGCCTTTCTCACAATAATGTCAGACATACTTTTCAATTCTTTTAACGCTCTGCGTTCACTTGCCATGAGATTATTTTTACTGTCATTTGTATCCCTACTCTGAGACACCCTATCAAGTTCAACCAAATCACGTTCTACATTATCTTGGAATTGATCGAGAGCGGGGGTGCGTGACTGAATGGGATAAAAATCTCTGTTATAGGTGCGAAAATTATTCGCAAAGTCACTGTGCACCTGCCGCTCTGGGTCAATCCCAGAGAGAAAACGCATAGTCTGCATAGAGGCAATGTGTGATAATTCCTGGAAGGAAAAGGAAGACATCTGATCAACAAAAAAATTTGATTGAGTTGTATCAGCCTCTGCAGAACCTATACCAACATTATCTATATCAGAAAAGTGTTTTTTAATGGTAAGATTGCGTGCAAAACGGTTGACATCGAGTAAAGTGCGATATACATCAAAGTGCACTGTGGGAGAAAAAGATAAACCTTTGGCAAGTACATTAATTTGCAATTGTGAGAAGACCTTGGCTGATAGGTTGATGACTTGAATGTTGTTTAAGTCTTTCTGTGGTGTGACGGATAGCGACCTCCTCCTTGCATGCTTCCGCCCTGCACAGCGTTTTTTGCCGGCCTTGTAATAGCATTTGTATTGGGATTGGTGTCATGTGCAATGCCCGAATGATTAGCAGAGGATAATACAGATGATTCTGGGGCGGAATCAGAGGATTCAGCGTCAGTGGAGCTGAAAGCCACTTTGTTACCTCTATTCTTTTTATAATACTGGCGTCGTTTCATGATAGAGCGAGGTGTATAGGTACGCATATCAGTCCAATTATACACATTATTAGACCTATAATCCTGCATGTCACGGTTGTATATCTCTTGTTTGATGTGAGTCAAGCTGTCCTCCATTGTACAGGGTGGGCCATTTATATGGATACACCTTAATAAAATGGGAATGGTTGGTGATATTAACTTCCTGTTTGTGGCACATTAGTATATGTGAGGGGGGAAACTTTTCAAGATGGGTGGTGACCATGGCGGCCATTTTGAAGTCGGCCATTTTGAATCCAACTTTTGTTTTTTTTAATAGGAAGAGGGTCATGTGACACATCAAACTTATTGGGAATTTCACAAGAAAAACAATGGTGTGCTTGGTTTTAACGTAACTTTATTCTTTCATGAGTTATTTATAAGTTTCTGACCACTTATAAAATGTGTTCAATGTGCTGCCCATTGTGTTGGATTGTCAATGCAACCCTCTTCTCCCACTCTTCACACACTGATAGCAACACCGCAGGAGAAATGCTAGCACAGGCTTCCAGTATCCGTAGTTTCAGGTGCTGCACATCTCGTATCTTCACAGCATAGACGATTGCCTTCAGATAATACGAGATGTGCAGCACCTGAAACTACGGATACTGAAAGCCTGTGCTAGCATTTCTCCTGCGGTGTTGCTATCAGTGTGGGAAGAGTGGGAGAAGAGGGTTGCATTGACAATCCAACACAATGGGCAGCACATTGAACACATTTTATAAGTGGTCAGAAATTTGTAAATAACTCATGAAAGAATAAAGTTATGTTAAAACCAAGCACACCATTGTTTTTCTTGTGAAATTCCCAATAAGTTTGATGTGTCACATGACCCTTTTCCTATTGAAAAAACAAAAGTTGGATTTAAAATGTCCGACTTCAAAATGGCCGCCATGGTCACCACCCATCTTGAAAAGTTTCCCCCCTCACATATACTAATGTGCCACAAACAGGAAGTTAATATCACCAACCATTCCCATTTTATTAAGGTGTATCCATATAAATGGCCCACCCTGTATTTAAACTCTTTTGGAGTTTCTGATCCAGTTCAGTGAATGTCTCAGTATTAGACCTCATGCACACGACCGTATTTTTTCACGGTCCGTAAAACGGGGTTCCGTTGGTCCGTGATCCGTGACCGTTTTTTCGTCCGTGGGTCTTCCTTGATTTTTGGAGGATCCACGGACATGAAAAAAAAGTCGTTTTGGTGTCCGCCTGGCCATGCGGAGCCAAACGGATCCGTCCTGACTTACAATGCAAGTCAATGGGGACGGATCCGTTTGACGTTGACAAAGGACTAACTACAGTACAATGGACTAAATGTACATTCATATATTTATGTATCGATCACAATTATGATTCAGTACATCTAGAATATTAGACTAAATATTTGCATATGCAGCTCTATGATATAGATCTGTGACTGTACAAGTGGATTGGATTTTGATAACACCAGGTGTTATCTCGGCATTGCGGACTCACTGAAAGTAAAGTGTCCATCTTTTATTGTAATGTTGGCACTATCACTATGGACAAAACAGATTAAATAAGAAAGTACTGTGCCTACCCTTTTGCATATATTTAAATATAGGATCGATGGTTGGCTCTGTATATAGAATATTAATCTATTTATTTTTAAAAATATTTTACTGTGCATAAAATCACAAAAATCCCTGTATCCTTATTTAAAAAAACAGAAAAAGATAAAAAAAATGAAAAATACAATTGCACATTTTATTACTATCATATAATAGTATTGTAGTGAGCAGATAACCACTACACAAGATCCATAATTGCCAGCTATATATATATATATATATATATATATATATATATATTTATACAGAAATACAGTATATACACTCTGAACCTAAGCCATTCCAATATTTATATGTGGACATTACATTAAGTGCACAGATTTGTCCACCACAAGAACGGCTATCTGTGAAATTATATGAATGGCTGAACTTGAGCCATTCCCATATACAGTACAGACCAAAAGTTTGGACACACCTTCTCATTCAAAGAGTTTTCTTTATTTTCATGACTATGAAAATTGTAGATTCACACTGAAGGCATCAAAACTATGAATTAACACATGTGGAATTATATACATAACAAACAAGTGTGAAACAACTGAAAATATGTCATATTCTAGGTTCTTCAAAGTAGCCACCTTTTGCTTTGATTACTGCTTTGCACACTCTTGGCATTCTCTTGATGAGCTTCAAGAGGTAGTCCCCTGAAATGTTTTTCACTTCACAGGTGTGCCCTGTCAGGTTTAATAAGTGGGATTTCTTGCCTTATAAATGGGGTTGGGACCATCAGTTGCGTTGAGGAGAAGTCAGGTGGATACACAGCTGATAGTCCTACTGAATAGACTGTTAGAATTTGTATTATGGCAAGAAAAAAGCAGCTAAGTAAAGAAAAACGAGTGGCCATCATTACTTTAAGAAATGAAGGTCAGTCAGTCAGCCGAAAAATTGGGAAAACTTTGAAAGTAAGGGCTATTTGACCATGAAGGAGAGTGATAGGGGGCTGCGCCAGATGACCTGGCCTCCACAGTCACCGGACCTGAACCCAATCGAGATGGTTTGGGGTGAGCTGGACCGCAGAGTGAAGGCAAAAGGTCCAACAAGTGCTAAGCATCTCTGGTAACTCCTTCAAGACTGTTGGAAGACCATTTCAGGTGACTAGCTCTTGAAGCTCATCAAGAGAATGCCAAGAGTGTGCAAAGCAGTAATCAAAGCAAAAGGTTGCTACTTTGAAGAACCTAGAATATGACACATTTTCAGTTGTTTCACACTTGTTTGTTATGTATATAATTCAACATGTGTTAATTCATAGTTTTGATGCCTTCATAGTCATGAAAATAAAGAAAACTCTTTGAATGAGAAGGTGTGTCCAAACTTTTGGTCTGTACTGTATATATATACTGTAGATATGTGCATTATATTATATTATTAACTACACAGTTATCAATATAATATAATGCGCATATCTACAGTATATATACAGTATGTAGGAATGTCTCAAGTTCGGCCACTCATATAATTTCATAGATAGCCGTTTTTGTGCTGAACAATCGTGTATCTTGTATAGTGGTTATCTGCTCACTACAGTACTATATTATGGTAGTAATAACATGGATTTTTTGTGTTTTTATGCACTGTATATTATTTTATATATACAATATTTATATTGCATATATTTACATATATACAAAAGGGTAGACACGGTACTTTCTTGTTTAATGTGGTTTGTCCCTAGTAATAGTGCCAACATACTGTACAATAAAAGATGGATACTTTACTTTCAGTGAGTCCGCGATCCTGAGATATGTATGTGGTTGTATAGGGTTGTCCCCTCCCCCTTCCACTGCAGCATTGGAGCCTCCAGCATGGCATGTGCACACCTGCTTGTTATAGCAATATTTTATTGATTACAAGAATTGATGTATAAAAATTAATCATTAATTAATAAAAATAAAAATATTAGAGAGTGGATATATATGTACAAAACTATGTACTAATTAATAACTTTTGCTCCCCTACACTAGACACTTTCTTACCACATGTAGCATTTTCTTTCATGACATGAGCGCACCTTCCTCTGTTAATCATTGCCGCAGCGCACATACAACAGGCGCTCAGTGCGATCCTGCTATGTAGTTAGGATTGCGGTCTCTGGCAGCATTACCATCTGGAGTCCCCATTGAAATCTCTACCCGCCTGAACCCACCATAGCACCATCTCCCAACATCCAGAGTCCCAATGTTAACTCATTCTTAGCTGAATTGACTATTAAATAAAGTAACAGTTTATTAATATTATTATAGACACACAGCAGGACCGCGCTCCTCCTGCTGCCACATCGCGCTAGTCACCGGCGCATACCGCCAGCATACAGCTCTTCTATAATTGAAATAAAGACAAGTTAAATATTTTCGTTACCTATACATGCCTATGTATATAT
Organism: Bufo bufo; assembly: GCF_905171765.1. Taxonomy (NCBI): domain Eukaryota; kingdom Metazoa; phylum Chordata; class Amphibia; order Anura; family Bufonidae; genus Bufo; species Bufo bufo. The sequence continues at coordinate 795,994,492 of NC_053390.1, read as the reverse complement.
AGTACACCTTCACTCCGCAGATTTAGTGTAGATATCCCTGCAATTAAGATATAGATCTTCTCTCTATCACATAATTAAGATATCGGGGATATCTACACTAAAGCTGGGGAGACTATATTACCGGACTAAGGATCGGAGAGACTCATACTCTGGCTCAATGGAGAAATTCACAACTATATATGGAACATTAAAGGGGTTCTGCACTTTCATTTAACTGATGATCTATCCTCTGGATAGATCATCAGCTTATGATCGGCGGGGGTCCGACACCCGGGACCCCCGCCGATCAGCTGTTTGAGAAGGCAGCGGCGCTCCAGCAGCGCCGCGGCCTTCTCACTGTTTACCCCCCGGACGGACGGCCCACTGATGTCACAACTAGCATCAACTAGCGTGGGCGCGGCTAAACTCTGTTCACTTGAATGGAGCTTAGCCCCGCCCACGCTAGTTGATACAAGTCGTGACGTCAGTGGGCCGGCCGGCCGGGAGGTAAACAGTGAGAAGGCCGCGGCGCTGCTGGAGCGCCGCTGCCTTCTCAAACAGCTGATCGGCGGGGGTCCCGGGTGTCGGACCCCCGCCGATCATAAGCTGATGATCTATCCAGAGGATAGATCATCAGTTAAATGAAAGTGCAGAACCCCTTTAAGATATACAGGGATTGATGATATATACCGGGACTTACAGATTGAATATAGGGCTGTGATTACATATAGCGAAGTGTATTGTGTAGTGAAATTACCTACTTTAGATTAACACTGCCATCTACTGGCTTAGTTATGTATTGCAGCTGCAGTGTTTGTTTCGTTTATAGTGAAGGATGAGAACTCACGCTTCAGTAGTAACGTTATGCGAAAAAAAGGAGCGTTAGCGATGATACAACTGTATATTTTTTTTTATTTTTTGGGCGATTGTCTTAGGTAGGGGCTCATTTTTTGCGGGATGAGGTGATGGTTTTATTGATACCATTTTGGGGGGCATACGTCTTTTTGATCTCTTGGTGTTGCACTTTTTGTGATGTAAGGTGACAAAAATGGCTTTTTTTACACAGTTTTTATTTTAATTTTTTTTTGGTGTTTATCGGACAGCGTGGATCATGTGATATATTCATAGAGCCGGTCATTATGGACGCGGCGATAGCTAATATGTGTGAGTTTTGTTTTGTTTTTTCAGTTTTTTATTATAAAGAAAGGGGCGTTTTTCTTTTTTACTTTATGAATTTTATTACTTTATAAATTTTATTAAAAACCCTTTTTTTTTACTTTTTTTACTTTACTTTATTTATGACATTCACTTTTGGGGGTCTGATCCCCTCTGCAATGCATTAAGATACATCTGTATTGTAATGCATTGCCTGTTAGTGTATGACACTGAGTCATACACTAACAGGTTGCCTAGGAGACCGAGACTGAGGCTGGATCTCCTCGGCACCCGTAGAAGGCCTCTGCACGGCATCGGGCTGCCTTGTGTCGCATCGGGTCCCCGTCAAAGCAGTGCAGGGACTCGATGCGATTGTTCACCGGACACAAACCTCTTCTATGTCGCGGTCAGCGCGGACCGCGGCATAGAAGGGGTTAATCCACCGACAGCGATGGCGGCGGATACAGCAGGGGCCCGGCTACCACGGACTGCCGGGTCCCTGCAGTGATCACGCGCGCACCGCTCCGGTGCCCGCGCGATCACTATGACGTACTATTACGTCAAATTGCGGGAACTCAGTGATTCTCATGACGTAACAGTACGTCAAAGGTCGGGAAGGGGTTAAAACTTATCTGTTTGTGGGACAAACCCCACACCACGTAGGAGCTGTGGACGGGCCTTGAACAACAGACCAATGAGTGGTGGGTGCCAGTGAGCCTCAAGCCCGGCCTGGTGGTGTGCGATAATGGGCGAAATCTCGTAGTAGCTCTGGGACAAGCAGGTTTAATGCACATCCCTTGCCTGGTGCATGTGCTGAATTTGGTGGTGCAGAGATTCCTTAAAAATTACCCCGAGCTGTTGCATAAAGTGCGGGCCGTCTGTGCACGCTTTCGGCGTTCTCACCCTGCTGCTGCTCGCCTGTCAGTGCTGTAGTGTAACTTCGGCCTTCCCACTCACCGCCTCATATGCGACGTGCCCACAAGGTGGAATTCCTCCTTGCACATGATGGACAGACTGTGCGAGCAGCAGCAGGCGATAGTGGAGTTTCAGCTGCAGCACGCACGGGTGAGTCGCACTGCGGATCAGACCCACTTCACCACCAATGACTGGGCCTCCCTGAGAGACCTGTGTGCCATGTTGTGCTGTTTCGAGTACTCCATCAACATGGCCAGTGCCGATAACGCCGTTCTCAGCGTTACTATCCCACTTCTATGCCTCCTTGAAAAAACGCTGCTGGCGATGATGGACGAGGATGTGGCACAGGAGGAGGAGGAGGAAGAGGGATCATTTCGTAGGGTTTCCGGACAGTCATTCACAAGTGGCTCTGAGGGTGGGTTCCTGCACCCACAAACCCAAGGTACACAAATGTCCAGCCAGGGCACAGTTCTGGAGCATAACGAGGTGGAGGATGAGGAGATGGAGGAGGAGGAACCATGTTCACAGCAGGGTGGCACCCAGACCAGCTCATGGCCATCACTGGTGCGTGGCTGGGGGGATACAGAGGACACAGACGATGCACCTCCCACAGAGGACAGCTTTTCGTTGCCTCTGGGCAGCCTGGCACACATGAGTGACTACATGCTGTTGCCCACATTCTAACTTGTGCTGATTACTGGGTGGCCACGCTGCTGGATCCCCGTTACAAGGACAACGTACCATCCTTAATTCCCTCACTGGAGCGTGATTGCAAGATGTGCGAGTACAAGCGCACGCTGGTAGACGCGCTGCTGGTGGCATTCCCACCTGACAGCGGGGGCACAGTGGAAGCACAAGGCGAAGGCAGAGGAGGAGGAAGAGGTCGCCAACGCAGGTGGGGCACCGCCAGCACCTCAGAAGGCAGGGTTAGCATGGCCGAAATGTGGAAAAGCTTTGTCAGCACGCCACAACAACCAGCACCACCAGCTGATATGGAATGTCTTAGCAGGAGGCAGCATTTCAGCAACATGGTGGAGCAATATGTGTGCACACGCCTACACGTACTGAATGACGGGTCATCCCCTTCAACTTCTGGGTCTTCAAATTGGGCACATGGCCTGAGCTTGCCCTTTACGCCTTGGAGGTGCTGGCCTGCCCTGCAGCCAGTGTATTATCTGAACGTGTGTTTAGCACGACAGGGGGCGTCATCACAGACAAGCGCAGCCGCCTGTCCACAGCCAATGTGGACAAGCTCACGTTCATTAAAATGAACCAGGCATGGATCCCTCAGAACTTGTCCGTACCTTGTGCAGAATAGACATGTATACCGGCACTAAGCAGCCATTGTTATACTGCAGCGCAATTGCTTATTCTTGTATTTAGGATATTTCACACTCTTTTGGAGTGTACCCTAATTAAAAAATATATAATTTATTAAAACCAAAAACCTGTGTTGGCTACCTCCTCCTCCTCCACTGCCGCTTCCACCTACACCGCTACGTCCACCGCCTCCTCAAACTCCTACTCCATATGGAACTCCACCTCATAAATCTATATTTTTTTTTTATTTGTACGTATTTTATTTTATTTGATGTCATTTCACTACTTTGTCTGTTACATTTTCAGGTGAGATTCACCAATTTTTGGGTGTGATGTACCACTGCTATACCTAGTAGACAGAAAAATATATATAACTAATTTGTCTGTTACATTTTCAGGTGAAATTCACCAATTTTTGGGTGTAATCTACCTAGTTGACAGCTTAATAAAATTCAATAATTTTTCTTTTACATTTTCGGGTGATAATAAACCAAGTAGACAGGTTAATACATTTCTGTAATTTTTCTGTTACATTCTTGGGTTGACATTTTACAATTTTAGAGGTGAATAAACCCCTGCTCTGCATAGGTGACAGGGAATAAAATTTCTGAAATTCTTCTTTAATTGATGCGCCACCTCCTTTCATTCAATGCTTAAACTTTAACAAGTTGTACCACATTTGCGCTTCAATAATTTATCCCACATTTGCGCTTTACTAATTTGTCCCACATTTGCACTTCAATAATTTATCCCACATTTGCGCTTTACTAATTTGTCCCACATTTGCGCTTTACTAATTTGTACAACATTTGCGCTTCAATAAATTTTCCCATATTTGCGCTTCTGTAATTTGTCCCACATTTGCGCCTCAATAACTTTTCCCATATTTCCGTTTGATCAAAAAAATTTTTTATAAATGTATCTCCCTTAATTGTGGTCTCTCTTTCTCACGCTCCCTCTCTGGCGTAGAACCCTGATTCGCCGATAACTGTGATCAACATGGTAGGCTCAGAAAAGAACATCGAAAGTTGATAGAGGAGATATCCAAATGGATGGTGGAGTTCACGGGGACGTGTGATCAGGCAGAAGTTAGCTAGAGTCAACAAAGCGGCAGCAGGGCCTCTCCTGGCTAACGTTTCCAAATCAAAAATACCCCAGTGACATTCCCTATAATTTTTTATTAATCATTCTAATAACAGGGCATCTTAAGAGTCCTGTATTGTTATTTATCATCACTACCTCACTGAGTCGGGAGTGGGTAATTGCTGCGCTCCCCCTCCTTAATTTGGAAGCTTATGCTTCAATACTTTGTCCCACATTTCCGATCTATTACATTTAATTTCATCCATTGACCTCCCTTGCATGTGGTATCCTTTTCTCAGGCTCCCTCTCCTTCCTGGAACCCTGATTCCCCGCCACCCGTGATCACCATGCTAGGCGCCTAAAAGAACATTGAAATTTGATAGAGCAGATATCAAATTGGATCGTGAACATCACGGGGACGTGCGACATGGTGGGGCAGTAAGTGTGCACACGCCTACACGAACTGACTAACAGGGGTCAGCCCATGCAAATTCTGGGTCTCCAAATTGGGCACATGGCCTGAGCTTGCCCTTTACCCCTTGGAGGTGCTGGCCTGCCCTGCAGCCAGTGTATTGTCTGAACGTGTGTTTAGCACGACTGGAGGGGGTTATCACAGGTTATATTTCCCAATGTTTTGGGGTGTACCCTAATTTAAAAAATAAAATTAAAATTAAAACCAAAAAGCAGTGTAGGCTACCTCCTCCTCCTCCACCGCTGCTTCTACATCCACTGCCACATCCATCGCCTCCTCAACCTCCTACTCCATATGGACCTCGTCCTCCTAGATCAAGATTTTTTTTTTTTTACGTATTTTATGTTATTTAAAGTCATTTCCCTATCCACATTTGTTTGCAGAGCACTTGCCATGCTCTTAACCACATTTTGATGCCATTTGCAGCCCTCTAGCCCTTTCCATGACATTTTTACAGCTATTTTAGTGCTCAAAAGTTCCGGTCCCCACTGACTTCAATGGGGTTTGGGTTCGGGGTCAAGTTCGGGTCAAGTTCGGGTCCCGAACTCGAACTTTTTTGTGAAGTTCGGCCGAACCCGTCGAACCCGAACATCCAGGTGTCCGCTCAACTCTATTCAGAACATGTGCCATGCATGGCACGTGGGTCATTTTGCCCTGTTTCAGCGCACTCAGCAGATTGGCACCGTTGTCGCACACCACTTTACCAACTCTGAAATTGAGCGGGGTTAGCCACTGATCGGCCTGTGACCGCAGAGCTGAAAGGAGTGCAGAACCTGTGTGGCTCTTGGCTTCCAAGCACAACAGACGCAGCACAGCATGGCAGCGTTTCACCTGGCACGTCGAATAGGTTCTGGGGAGCTGGGGGTGTGTAGTGGAAGAGGCGGTAGCAGTGGAAAAGGAGTCAGACGAGGAGGAGACGGAGGATGGAGGAGGAGGAGGAGAAGAAAAGGCAGGCCTGCATGCAATCCATGGCGGAAAGACCAAATCCACACAGGTGCCATGGGTTGCATGCTTGGCAGCCGTCAGAAGGTTCACCCGGTGGGCAGTAAAAGTTATGTACCTTCCCTGCCCATGTTTTCTAGACCATGTGTCTGTGGTCAGATGTATCTTGGCACCGACACTGTGTGCCAGAGATACATTTACTTGCCACTGAACATGGCCATATACTGTAGCTCTGGGATGTCCTTCTGGAAGAAATATTTCCTTCTGGGGACCTTCGATTGTGGCGTACCAATGGCCACAAATTTTCTAAAGGCCTCCTAGTCCACCAGTTTAAATGACAGTAGTTGGCAGGCTAGCAGTTCCGACAAGCCGGCGGTCAGCCATTGGGTAAGAGGGTTATCCGGCGTCATCAACTTTTTATGTTCGAACATTTGGGCCACGGAAGCCTGCTTTTTGCCATATGAAAGCGACGACAGCACGGTGGAAGGTGGAGTGGAGGACAAATGGGAGAAGAGAGGAGATGGAGAAGAGGCAGGACGTGGACCGCCGGGAGTGTGGCTTTGCGGGTTCTGGCGGTGTTGCTCCTACTGGGCTTGGTGATGGGAGGCCAGGTGCATTCTTAAGGCGGTCGTCCCTAGGTGAGTGTTGGGCTTACCGCGACTTATGTATTGACAGCACAGGCTGCAGATGGCAACACTATTGTCAGCAGCTGACACGTTAAAAAAAGCCCACACTGCGGAGCCATGTGCTGGCGTCATGGGAGCGCCAGATGTGACCGTGCATGGTGGATGGCTTGCTCCAGATACATTTGCAGTCTGGTGTTGGTCCGCACTGTTGCTGTCAGTGGTGGTGAAGGTGACGATGACGACACGTCATCATCGTCACCTTCACCACCACTGACAGCAACAGTGCGGACCACCCTCCTTGGGCTGATCTGGGTACTGTCGTCAAACCACTGGGTTGCGGCCGTTGCTACCTTCTCTTCCTCATCTAATGCCAAGAATGGCTGCGCATCGATATGGTCTGGGAATGGATGGGAAAATAATTCCTCTGACTCCAGTGGAGGGGCTGTGGTAGTGGTGGTGGTGTTGGTGGTGTCTTTGGGGGTGCACATAGCAGAGAGTGAGGAGGGTGCTGATTCAGAGGATGAGGAGGGTGCTGAAGTGGAAGGCTGAGTGAGTCACTCAACCAACTCTGGTGCGTCCTTTGACATAATTGCACGCACCTTCTCCAATTTCCCACTTAGGCTCCGGCCTGGTGCACCTGCCCGATCCTTACCACACCTGCGGAAGGGCCGGCCTCTTCCTCTGCCTGCTATTTTCAAAATGACCCTGTGACAAAGTCCCTATAGAAGAGCAGTATTTGTGGAAGAAGGTATATCACACCCCTTAATCAGTTTTTTTGGGGCAACAGGTATATCACACCAAATGCAATTAGTTGTTCCAATAGCGTTTGTCACTCTATCTAGCTGCGTTATCTCAGCAGAACCGCACACAACTGCTACACAATAAAAATGCACTATATGGAAAGTATATTATAGGTATATCACACCCCTGCCTCAATCAGTTATTTTGGGGGGCAACTGCTATATCACACCAGTTGCAATTAGTTGTTCCAATAGCGTTTGTCCCTCTGTATAGCTGCGGTATCGCAGCAGAACCGCACACAACTGCTGCACAATACAAATGCACCATAATATACTTTCTATGTTAGAAATATCACACCCCTCAGTATGTCACAGCTATCGATAGCACACCTATACCAGTCCTTAAAAGGACTTTTGTGGCCCTATTAGCTAGTGTTTGGTGTTCCTAACAGTCTGTCCCTGCTCCACACAGCAACCTCTCCCTACACTAGCAAAAAACAGAATGTAAAATGGTGGCCAGATCGGGTTTATTTATAGGGTAGAGGGTATGTCCATGTACTGAAACGTCACAATTGGCTTTCCTGTCCCACCTGATGGATGTGTCATGGGTCAAAGTTCTGCACAATGCAAAAGAATATGGCGCCGGCGGACATCGCCATGTTTGCCTGTTCGACGAACAGCAAACGAGCAAAGTTCGCAACGAAACGACCGCCGGACAAACCGCAAGGCCATCCCTAATCAGATGTGTGGCATCAGGCGGGTGGCAGCATCAGAATAGTAGCTGAGGCATGTAGCTAGAAGAAACCGGCCTCTATTGTCAAAGTGTTGGTGTGGCAACATGAATGATCTAGTCTGATGCATCAGGAATAGTGTTGAGTGCGAACATTCGAATAGCGAATTTTAATCTCGAATATTGGCACTTCGAGAATCCGAGAATATTTAGAATATAGTGCTATATATTCGCAATGACGAATATTCGCAATTTTTTTCCATCTGAACACATGATTCCTCCCTGCTTCTTGCTTGTGGGCCAATGAGTCATTGGCCCACAAGCAACTTAAGCAGGGAGGAATCATGACTTCAGATGGAAAAAAATGACAAATATTCATCATTACGAATATATAGCACTATATTGAATATAGTGCTATATATTTGTTTTTTAGAATATTCGTCATTTTTTTGCATCTGAAGTCAGGATTCCTCCCTGCTTAAGTTGCTTGTGAGCCAATGACTCATTGACCCACAAGCAAGAAGCAGGAAGGAATCATGTGTTCAGATGGAAAAAATGCCGAACATTCTAATAACGAATATAGCACTATATTCTATAGTGCTATATATTCCTTTTTGACCCATGCCTGTATTGAGTGCGCAATATTCGAGTATTATGCGATCATTACCTTTCCGATTTCCGCGTAAAAAAAAGAATGTCGAATATAACGAATATACGAATTCACAAATATATGACGAATATTCTACAAAACATTTGCGAAATATCACGAATTTGTGAATATGACCCCTGCCGCTCATCACTAATCAGGAATTGATGGGTGGAAATCCTGGCTGATCCATGTCTGATTCATCTTGACAAAGGTCAGTTTCTCCACATTTTGGGTGGACAGGTGATTTCTTCTTGGGGTAACTATGGCCCCTGCTGCACTAAACACCCCCTCTGATGCCACACTACTGGCCGGGCAGGACAGCTTTTCCAGTCCAGTTGTTGCCACAAATCCAGTTTGGCTGCCTAGTAGTCCAGCGGATCTTCACTACAAAAGGCTTTAGAACATATAACTGCACCGCTGAACGGCAAATAATATATATTTTTTTGCCACTAATACACGCCAAAAAGGGCTGTAATTTTCGCACTTCACCACACAACGGTTAATAAGCCCTTTTATTCCCACTAATACAAGCCAAAATATGCTTTAGAACATATAACTGCACCACACAAGGGCAAATAAGACTTAGGGCTCATGCACACGACCGTATGTATTTTGTGGTCCGCAAAAAGCGGATCCGCAAAAAATACGGATGACATCCGTGTGCATTATGTATTTTGCGGAGTGGAACAGCTGGCCCTTCATAGAACTGTACTATCCTTGTCCGTAATGCGGACAATAATAGGACATGTTCTATTTTTTTGCGGAACGGAAATACGGACATAGGGAAACGGAATGCAAGCGGAGTAACGTTGTTTTTTTTGCGGACCCATTGAAGTAAATGGTTCAGCATACGGTCCGCAAAAAAAAAACGGAAAGGACACGGAAAGAAAATACGTTCGTGTGCATATTTCCTTGTAATAAACCCTGTTAATGTCTGTATCAAACAGCACTTGCACCCCAATAACAAAAACGGTTTGCTGGAATTACAGAGCTGTATAATGGCAATTTGGATCCGCAGTCAGTGCAGCAAGGTGTAATAGGATTGTTCCTATTACTCAGGCTGTAACCTCCCCTACTGAACCCTGTTCTACATAAATGCTGTGGAATGATTCATCGCTTTCCTTTCCTTACACCTTAAATAATCTTTCCCTGAACTTGTAAATCGTTTTTTCAGCACAATGAAGTCTTTCCTAGCACTGTCCCTAGCGCCTGCTGACGACTCTCCCTGCACTAAGTAGACTGGAAAATGGCTGAATCCAAGATGGCTGAGGCTATTTATAGGGCTGTGACATCACAGGGCTGGCTGCTGATTGGCTGCATGCATGGCATTGTGGGTGATCCCTCGTTCCCAGAGATCCTTGCTCCATGTCCTCACATGTGCAGCAGCTATTTAGGAAAAAATGCGAATCGTTACCATGAAGCGTGGGGAAATTCGGATTCGGTGCCAATCGAATAATTCCTGAAATTCGGTTCGAACTCCACTTCGTCAACTTCGATTCGCTCATCTCTAGTGTCTATATATTATATCATGAACTCTATGCATTATAATAAGGAATCTGTGTATTATAATATCTACTTTGTGTATTATGATATGGACTCTGTGTATTATAATATGTAGTCTGTGTATTATACTATGGAGTCTGTGTACTATAACATGGACTCTTTGTATTATACTATGGACTCTGTACTATGATATGGACTCTGTATTATGATATGGACTCTGTTGGGGGGAATTTATCATAGACGAGCACTGCAGAATCTCTAGACCTGGTGAAGCCACCATAATCTTTATGATGTATTAATCATTGCCTGGACCATAGGCGTGCGCACGGGGTGTGTCGGGTGTGCCTGGGCACACCCTAATCACACCTCCGTGCTCCAGCCTCCTGCACTGCCGCAGCTGCCTCTTGAGCCCCGGCTGCCCCGCACAGCTACAATGACATCAGACTGCTCCCGTGCTCCGTGTCCCAGCGGCCGGCCGCATAACGTCACTCACTCCGACGTCAAGCGCCTGCTCCTCCTGCTTCATTAATAAAGTGGGAGGAACAGGCGCGTGCGGCGTGACAGAGTGAGCGACGTCACGTTACGCTGCCGCCGGCCTAGTTTGAATGTTTGAGAGCCTGCCCAGTGATTGTGGAATACTAGCTGGAGTCTCCCAGTAAGTAGTACAAGTTTACAACACTTTACATAAGACCCCGGCGGCCTCCACCCCCTGTTGGGGGTCACTGTCAGGGACACTGTTATGGGGGGGGGGAGATCTGTGGATGATGACACATATATAGCATCCCCCCTTGGCCCCACATAACAGTGTCATAACAGATGTGCATAACAGTGTCATCTACAGATGCCCATAACAGTGCGTCAACCCACCCTTAGGAATAGATTGTTTCTGAATACTCAAGCGTACCGAGGAAGAAAGGAAAACTCTTGAAAGCTTGTCTTTTAAGTATTAGGTTAGTACAATAAAAATTGACACACTGTTATAGAGTATATGTGGATATAATATATATATATACATACACACACGCGCGCGGCGTGTGTGTTTGTGCTTTAGGGTGCACACCCTAATGCAATAGACTGCGCACGCCTATGGCCTGGACTGCTCACACTTATTGTGCTATCATAATGAATAGAATCTGAATAAGGTCAAACTCTTGTGATGTCACAATGTAGAATGTGGGTAACACTGGGTCACACCCTGGCACCTGTGTCAGTCTTCGTCTGGCTCACCATGTGCTCCCGCAAGAGACGCATTTTGGAGATAGAACAAGTTGAGGCGATTTTGGTCAAGAGAAGAAAAGTAGAAGAAGCCATTCCCCACAAGCGAGGAAGAGTAGAAACAGATGAAGTTGAGGATATGGAAGTTGGGGACTGGCAATACGCTGATGACATTGAGATGAAAGATGCGTATGACGACACAGAAGAACCAATGGAGGTGGGGGGACGGCAGTACCCTGATGATGTTGAGATGAATGATGTAGAAGAGAAATTCACATTTGACAGGGATGGAGACTGCATAATGACGGACATCAGCGCCCCCAAACAGGTAACCCTCTAAATAAGGTGCAGGGTATTCTCATTGGCTCATAGAAACATAGAAACATAGAATGTGTCGGCAGATAAGAACCATTTGGCCCATCTAGTCTGCCCAATATACTGAATACTATGGATAGCCCCCGGCCCTATGTTATATGAAGGATGGCCTTATGCCTATCCCATACATGCTTAAACCCCTTCACTGTATTTGCAGCTACCACTTCTGCAGGAAGGCTATTCCATGCATCCACTACTCTCTCAGTAAAGTAATACTTCCTTATATTACTTTTAAACCTTTGCCCCTCTAATTTAAAACTGTGTCCTCTTGTGGTAGTTTTTCTTCTTTTAAATATGCTCTCTTCCTTTACCGAGTTGATTCCCTTTATGTATTTAAAAGTTTCTATCATATCCCCTCTGTCTCTTCTTTCTTCCAAGCTATACATATTAAGGTCCTTTAACCTTTCCTGGTAAGTTTTATCCTGCAATCCATGTACTAGTTTAGTAGCTCTTTTCTGAACTCTCTCTAGAGTATCTATATCCTTCTGGAGATATGGCCTCCAGTACTGCGCACAATACTCCAAGTGAGGTCTCACCAGTGTTCTGTACAGCGGCATAAGCACTTCACTCTTTCTACTGCTTATACCTCTCCCTATACATCCAAGCATTCTGCTGGCATTTCGTGCTGCTCTATTACATTGTCTTCCCACCTTTAAGTCTTCTGAAATAATTACTCCTAAATCCCTTTCCTCAGATACTGAGGTCAGGACTGTGTCAAATATTCTATATTCTGCCCTTGGGTTTTTACGCCCCAGGTGCATTATCTTGCACTTATCCACATTAAATTTCAGTTGCCAGAGTTCTGACCATTCTTCTAGTTTTCCTAAATCCTTTTCCATTTGGCGTTTCCCTCCAGGAACATCAACCCTGTTACCTATCTTTGTGTCATCAGCAAAAAGACAAACCTTACCAGCGAGGCCTTTTGCAATATCACTTATGAAGATATTAAACAAAATCGGTCCCAGTACAGATCCCTGTGGAACCCCACTGGTAACATGACCTTGTTTTGAATGTTCTCCATTGACTACCACCCTCTGTTGTCTGTCACTCAGCCACTGCCTAATCCACTCAACAATATGGGAGTCCATGCTCAATGACTGCAGTTTATTGATAAGTCTTCTATGTGGGACAGTGTCAAAAGCCTTACTAAAATCTAGATATGCGATGTCTACTGCACCTCCACCGTCTATTATTTTATTCACCCAGTCAAAAAAATCTATAAGATTTGTTTGACATGATCTCCCTGAAGTAAACCCATGTTGTTTTTCATCTTGCAATCCATGGGATTTTAGATGTTCCACAATCCTATCCTTTAATAGGGTTTCCATTAATTTGCCTACTATTGATGTCAGACTCACTGGTCTATAGTTGCTCGATTCCTCCCTACTACCTTTCTTGTGAATGGGCACGACATTAGCCAATTTCCAATCTTCCGGGACGACTCCTGTTACTAATGATTGGTTAAATAAATCTGTTAACGGTTTTGCCAGCTCACCACTAAGCTCTTTTAATAATTTTGGGTGTATCTCATCAGGCCCCTGTGACTTATTTGTCTTCACCTTAGACAGCAAACTTAGAACATCTTCCTCTGTAAAGATACATGCATCCAACGATTTATTAGTCATTCTTTCTAGTGGAGGTCCTTCTCCTTTTTCTTTTGTAAAAACTGAACAGAAGTATTCATTAAGGCAGTCGGCTAGCCCTTTATTCTCTTCTACATACCTTCCGTCCTTTGTTTTTAATTTAGTTATTCCTTGTTTTAATTTCCTTTTTTCATTTATATATCTGAAGAATGTCTTATCCCCTTTTTTCATAGACTGAGCTAGTTTTTCTTCTGCCTGCGCTTTAGAAGTTCTTATAACTTGCTTGGCCTCTCTCTGCCTAATCTTGTAGATTTCCTTATCTTCATTGCTCTGGGTTTTTTTATAATTACAAAATGCTAGCTTTTTATTTTTAATGATTTGGGCCACTTCTGCTGGGTACCACAGTGGTCTCCTCCTTTTTTTGTTTTTACTGACAAGTCTAATGCAATTTTCTGTTGCCTTCAATAATGCACCTTTTAAGTAGTCCCATTTCTCCTGGACTCCATGTAATCCGTTCCAGTCTGATAAGGACTCATTTATGACTAATTTCATTTTTGAAAAGTCTGTTTTTCTAAAATCTAAAACTTTTGTTTTTGTGTGGTGGGACTCTTTCACAGTTCTTATATTAAACCACACTGACTGGTGATCACTAGATCCCAAGGTTTCGCCTACAATGACATCATATACCGAATCCCCGTTTGTGAATACCAAATCCAAAATGGCCTCCCTCCGGGTTGGCTCCTCAACCACTTGTTGTAGAGATAACCCCAGTAGGGAATTTAGAATATCTGTACTCCTGGTAGAACTTGCTATTTTGGTTTTCCAGTTTATATCTGGAAGATTGAAATCTCCCATAATGATAACTTCTCCTTTCATTGTCATTTTAGCTATTTCTTCAACTAGTAGATCATCTAGTTCTTTAACTTGACCAGGTGGTCTATATATCACACCTACACGAGTTACTGCATGGTTAGCAAACTGCAACGTAACCCAAACTGACTCTATGTTGGCCTCACCAACTTGTATTAGGTTAGATTTAATGCTATCTTTCACATACAGGGCCACTCCTCCTCCTTTCTTGCCTTCTCTGTCTCTTCTGTATAAAGAGTACCCTGGTATGGTTATGTCCCAGTCATTTCTTTCATTAAACCATGTCTCCGTAACAGCCACTAAATCTACATTCTCAGATGCCATTATTGACCCAAGTTCATTGATTTTTTTACCTAAACTGCGAGCATTTGTAGACAGGACTCTGAGCTTATCATTTCTTAACCTCTGTGCTTCTGACCTGTTCTGGCATTGTTTCGGGGGGCAATTGGACTCTTTTATTTTCACTCTTTTGCCCCCCCTTCCTAGTTTAAATACTCTTCCGCAAATTCTTGGAGTTGTTCACTAAGTACATTTGTTCCTTTGAGAGAAAGATGCAAACCATCTTTTTTGTACAGTTCCTTTCTATTCCAAGTAGAGCTATCATGAGAAACAAAGCCAAATCCTTGCTCTTGACACCATTTACCAAGCCATATGTTGAACTCCTTTATGCGCCTCTGCCTATCATTCTGAACATTATGCACAGGCAGAACTTCAGAAAATGAAATGCTGGATGCAAAATCCTGTACGTCATTACCAAGTGTGATAAAAGTTTTTTTCACCTCTGACACTTCATTGCAAGCCAGGTCATTTGTCCCTAGATGGACAAGAACATCCACGTCCCCTTCCTGCTTTGCTTGCTTAACAATATTAATAATACGTCTTCTATCTCTTCTAGCAGTAGCCCCAGGGAGACATCTCACAAAACCATTTTCTTTAAGCTCCACACTTCTTATGATTGAATCACCCAGCAACAGCTGCTTCCTTTGAGACTTCACTTTATCTTTTTTGTTGCATACATTAGACATAGGAGTCGATGGTTTCACACTCTTATTTATTGTTACATCCTGGGACACTTGTTCTTACCTTTTGTCTTTTATAAGATCTGGCTGTACAGAACCTGGAAAATACCATACATTACCTGGGACGATTCACAGGAAAAAAATTATCTACAGAGGTGCAAAACTGAAGGTCCACAATCACAGCCAAAAATGTCAGAAAACTAAAAAAAAAATGTTTCAATAAAAATTTGTTAGTATGTTAATGGTGTTTTTATGTATTTATTTAATTATTTAATGTATTTATTTTTGTACGGGGGTTTAATAGAGCAACTGTCCATGGCCTCTTCGTTCCAGCAGCATCTGTCACGAGGGTGTCGAGGACCACGCCTGACTCCGTTATACCCGGGGTCAGGAAGTCGCAGCGGTTGGCTGCACGCTCTATTTAAGATAGGGCTGTTTTCCTTATGGTAGCTTTCTGGGTTTGCTTAGCAAACCCTTTTGGCTCACTCAGGGATCCGTAGCTCCTTCTCCTCAGCTGTTCCTTGTCCAGCACTCCCAGACCTCCTTATATTTCTCTCTCACACTTCTCTGGTTGCCAGAGATAGAGCTTCCTGCCTGGACATCTATTCTGACCTTCTGGAGCTGTGTTGCTGCGTACGCTGGTAGTTGGTCCAGTACGCTACCCTCCAGATCCCTGTTGGACCTTTTTGGTTTATTGTGGTCGCCCAGCTGGGTGTATGTGTTTGTATGTTTTGTCTGTCCTCTCCCTGGTGTTTCCCTCTTAGTGATAGTGGTGTGGACTAGCGATCCCACCGGCCTGTTCACTATCCAGGGCTCATATTAGGGAAAGCCAGGGTTTAGGCACGCGATCGCCGCACGGGTGAGGAACCCTTCTAGGGACGTCAGGGCAGTCAGGTGCCAGCCGCAAGGTGAGTTAGGGGTCACCACCTTTCCCTCTCCCTTGGGCAGGGCTTTCCCTGTTTTCCTCCCTGTGCGTGTCGTCGGTCATTACATTATCTCTGGCCATTATTTTGTGCAGGTAAAAAAAAAAATATAAAAATACTTTTTTTTTACCTACTTAGAATCCAGTATGGATCAAATTGCTGCTCTGTCCAAACAATTTCATGGCCTGTCTTTGGAGGTGGTAGGATTGAAGGCGTCGGTCCTCCAGCAACAGAAGCAATTACAACTGACTGCAAGCCCAGCGGTTGCTACTGGTAACCAGGTTGTTGCGGAACCCAAGGTCCCTCTCCCTGACAGATTTTCTGGGGGAAGGGACAAGTTTTTGACATTCCGTGAGGCCTGTAAGTTATATTTTAAACTGCGCCCTTACTCCTCTGGTAATGAAGATCAGCGGGTGGGGGTTGTTATTTCCCTGCTGCAGGGGGATCCGCAGTCCTGGGCGTTCTCTTTACCTACTGATTCCCAGGCTCTTCGGTCAGTGGATGAGTTTTTTGTGCCCTTGGGTCTCATATATGATGACCCTGACCGAGTCGCCCTGGCTGAATCAAGATTACGGAGACTCTTACAAGGAGAGCGGCCGGTAGAGGAGTATTGCTCTGAATTCCGTAGGTGGGCTACGGATACCCAATGGAACGACCCGGCTCTCAGGAGTCAGTTCTGCTCTGGGTTATCCGAAAGGGTTAAGGATGCGCTTGCATTATATGAGACCCCCTTTTCCCTTGATGCGGTTATGTCCCTTTCTATCCGAATAGATAGACGCCTTAGGGTCAGGTTTAAAAAACCGGAGCAATTGGTAACCCCTCCCAAGCAGCAGTTAGTCTGTACGGACTTAGACGAGCCTATGCAGCTAGGAGGAACTACTCGTCAGGTCCGTCCTCCTGAGGCTCGCCGTAGGCGTGGGGTTTGTTTTTTTTGTGGGGAGAGGGGTCATTTCATTAATGTCTGTCCTTCTTTCCTCAGAAACAAAAGACCGTCGGAAAAACTACTAACCCCAGGCTGTGTGGAGGATGTCAGCCGGGGGGTATACGTTTCCTCCATACGTACATCGCAATTTGTGTTGCCAGCGGTTATTATTTTTGGTGATAAGACGGAGACTATTTCTTTCTTTCTAGACAGTGGAGCAAGGGGTAAATTTGATAGATGCCCATTTTGCCCGCACTTTGGGTTTGTCTCTCTGTACTTTACAGAGACCCATTCCCATATTCGCTATTGATTCTGCTCCCCTGTCTCAGAGAAACCTCACGCACATGGTTCATAATTTACACCTTCGGGTAGGGGACCACCATAACGAGATGCTTTCAGGTTATGTTCTGGAGGGGCTTCCTACTCCGGTAGTGCTGGGTCTTCCCTGGTTGGTAGCGCACAATCCAGTGGTGGATTGGCAGGCCAGGGAGATATTGGAGTGGAGTGAGCAGTGCAGAGAAAATTGCTTAAATAGCAATTTGAGGAGAGAAAGATAGGTTATTGGTGGCTCACCTGATCACTGCAATGTATAGGTGCTCTGGTTCTGGACTGATTCACCCAATCAGGAGGGTAGTTTATAACAATAAAGGTATATGATGGAGAACCGGCACTCTACATCTATCAAGGTGCTAAAGAAGCAATATACACAGGTGATGGTAAAAAAATATATATTTATTTTTAGAAGGATGGGTATTCTAAAATTGTAGAGGTTCTAAAAAATGAGGTACTCAAGGAAAAAATGTTGATTTGCAATGTGCGGCAGTGGGGGTGCACAGTAAAAAAATTGTGCGGGGTGGGGTTGTGACAATGCTGTGATTGTCTAGTGATGGTTGCCCCCTTTCAGTAGGTACAATGAGTAGCTGTGTCCATTAGTATACAGTCCATAAAAATTGTCTTTATGTAGTACCACATAGAAATAATGTAAAAAATAATATAATGTGGATAGAACAATAAAAGGATACAAGGTAAAAAATAATAATACGCAAAAAATAATAGGTAAAAAATAAGTGGTATATCAGTCGGGTGCTGTGCTTTAGTGTGGCGTCCCACACATTTGGTAAAGACTGCACCCTGACTGTTTACCTTCTTTGTGGGGTATGGATCTCCTGGCTGTTGGAGCGGCCTTACAGCGCTCAGCGATGTCTGTTTTCCCGGTCTTCTCGGCGTGCCGCGTGTGTGTGACGTCACTTTTCTGGCGCCTCGCGTGTCTTTGCCGGATTCGGTGTTGGGATCTTCGCTGGTGGTCTTTTTTCGATCCAGGGGACTTGGATGAAGTCGGTGGTGTGGAAGCGCTTCCAAAAATAGGGTTCTTGGCAGGTTTCTAGAGGGAAGTCACCAGACGCGTTTCGAAGGACTGAGCTGCCTTCTTCATCAGTGGTAGCCCTCTGACTGCTGTTGTACTGCCTTTTATGCTGCCCGTGGATCTTTCAAAAACCTGGACTGGATCTCATTTTCTATGGTCCAGACTTTTGGATGTGATGGTTCCATCGAAAATCTGGGTAAGTGTTGTTTTACTGTTTTCCTATGTTTGCTCTTTTATGTGTAACTGTTTACTTTTTCTACTGCAGTTAGCGGTATGGTGTGTGTGCTGGTTATTGTTTTGGTGCTCTATTGTGATTTCTGTTGTGGTTTTGCGGTTTTTGCAGTGTCTATGTTTGCTGCGATACCGCTGCGTTATCCGCCGGTCTGTTATGGGACTTTGCTTCTACTACCGCTGTGTTTTTCTAGTGGTTAGTTCTTTGTTGGTTGCTGGTTTCTATTATGCTCTGGATTCTGTGTTACTTTTTCTGCGGTATTTTGTCCGTGTTGTGTTTTTGTTTAAGATGTTTGATATTTAAGGTGCCTTGTGTAATTTCTTGTTGTGGTTTTGATTTTTTGTTTTTTTGTTTTGTTTCTGTTGTTGCCCTGCGGTATTGCTGCGTTTTTTCATGGTTGTTGTGTCAAGTGGTGGCGGGGGATGTATCTTTGGTGACATGGGTGATAGGTATATAAGGTGAGTGGTTGGGGTAGTGTGTTCTGCCCTGGGTGCTGGCAAGGAAAGGATTTTTTGTTGCTGTGCGTTTTATCCTTTGTGAATTTGGGTGCGTTTTTTGGATCTATTGTAGTGATTTGTGTGGTGTTTTTTCTGTTGATGGTGTGTGTTTCGAATTGATATCTGGTGATCCATATTGGAGATGTGTGTGTATTCCTGCAATGCCATAGTGTTTCTAAATGCGTTTTTTGGTGCGTTTTTTGGTGCGTCTTTTCAGCACTGTGTTTTTGGGGGTATTTAGGGATTTGTGGTGCTTTTTGGAGTGGGCTCTGTGTTAAGGGGACCTAACGTGATTTTTGTTTAGTGTTGTGACTGTAGTGTTTGATTGTGATGTGTTTTGGGGAATATTGGTGAGATGGTGATGTCTAAATGGGGATATGTTGTGTGACGTGAGGGTGGTGTGTTCGGTGTGGGGATGGATTGTGTTGGTGGTGCTACGTGTATTGTCTATTGTGGTTGTGTTTGTATGCTCATTTTTGGCGCAGTTTATTGGGGTCCGGTTTTTGTAGTGTGTGGTTGGGCTTGTTGTTGCGGTATCTAGGAGTGTCTGTTAAAGTCTCTTGTGGTACTACTGTGTGGTTGTGGGGCTCAGTCTCGAGTTGTGTGTTTTTTGTGTTTGTTTTGTTTTGGTCATTCTTGCGGTAGTTGGTTTTTCAGTCTTTTTGATGGTGTTTTCTATAGGTTTATCTATTTCTTCTTTTTCTTTTTCTTCTTTTTTCAGTGTCGGTAGGGTGGCGGCCACGTGTCAAGTGTCGGTAAGGGTGCTGGTAGACAGCCGGACGCCTATCGCTAGTCAATTAGCGGCGGCCACTCTTTGTGGTGATTTATAGGAATCCGAATAGTTCAAAGTCGGCGTTTAGGCCTCCTGGTATGATTGTATTGAACTCAAAGATGAACTTTGATTCAATACGGGACATCTTGGCTATGTAGTTTCCTCCTCTCCAGTCTGTTTTTACCTTTTCCAGTGCTGCAAAAGATAGTCCTGATGGGTCTTGTTTGTGGTGTGTTTTGAAGTGTTTGGAGAGTGAATGAGTTTCGAAACCTTTTTTGATGTTGCTTATGTGTTCTGATATTCGTTTTTTTAAAGTTCTTTTTGTTCTGCCGATGTATTGTTTTTTGCAGGGACAGGTGATGATGTAAATTAAATTTGTGCTGCTGCAGGTAAGGAATTCTTTTATTTCGTGTTCTAGTGCTGTGGTTGTGGATTGTACTCTCTCGGTTTTTTTCTTGAATGAGGTGATTTTACAATTGGAGCACTGATTGCATCTATAGAACCCTTTGAGATTTTGCCATGTGTTTATTGTTAGGTTATGTTTTTTCTGTTGTGTTTTGACCGATGGCGCGATTTTCAGGCCTAGGTTTGGGGCCCTGGTGTATATGATGTGGGGTTTTGTGGAGATGGATGGGCCTATCGTTTTATCCTTTTGGATGTGGTGCCAGTGAGTGTTGATAATTTTTTCGATATTTTTGTGTTGTGTGCTGAAGGGTAATATCAGTTTTGGGGTTTCGTTTGTTTGTATTTGTGTTATCTCTTTCTTCTCGGGCTTGTCATTGAAGAAAGAGGTTCTGTTTAGTTTCCTTACTTTAGTGAGGGATGTTTCTATTTTATTTAGGGGATACTCTTTTTCAATAAATTGTGCTTTTAGGGACTCGGCTTCTTTCTCAAATGTGTCGTCTTTTGTACAGTTGCGTCTCAGGCGTCTGAATTGGCTTTCAGGTATATTGTATTAAAAATAATAGAATCCCCAAAGGCCTACAATTAACAAAACTCCCAGCTCAAGACCTCTGCAACGCAGAATTCACCAAAGAGTGGGAAACATTTCTGATGACCCAATCCACCAACCTTACACAAATGATTATAAAGAGAAGAACCCAAATATTAAACGAGACCACTGAAAAAATTACACATATAAAGGAAACAATAGAACAACTACCAAAAGATGAGGAATATAACACATGGCAAGACAGACTTTGCAAAAGCTTAGACAAACTAGAACAGGAAATCATGGACAGAAAAATAAAAAAACTCAGATACACATTTGACAATATCCACACCACAAAAAAGCCACCACAAGAAAGAAACAGACAACCGGACCAAAATGAACCAGAAACAATACAATCAATCCTTAATATTCCGACCACCAATCGATTTGAAACCCTATCCAATGAGCATTTTTTAGACAAAACCCCCCCCCCACCACAAACCACGAACCAGGAAGATGACACACCCCTCTCCATCCAGAACACAACGCCTCCCCTCCCCACTTACACACCAATACAACCTGAGGAACAAACAAGAATACTACAACCAGGAACACACACCGCGACAACATTACAAACCCCCACAGACACAACACCAACACACGAACCACAACTACAGACAAGAGAACCCACGGAGACAACACTACAAACAACAGACACAAGAAGAAAGAACAAGACACGGAGAGGAAAACGTAAGAAGAAGATACCCCAACAGATACTAGAAGAATCAACAATAACAAATAACGACAACAATACAGTAATAAATCTCAGCACAAAAAGTTTGACACCAGCACAACTGAACCTCCTAAACAAAGGACTAAAATTTGCCCCAACCACAAAAATAGACAAATTCCACACATTCATTGGAATAGAAAAATTCATCAGAAAACTCTGCCTAAAAAAATATTTCATGAAAAACCCAATCACATCAAACATGACAACAGCCACAACCCACAAACACACAGAATTAAAACCAAAATCAACCAAATTCCCCAGACAAGAAATCAGCCAAGAAATAGCCACATTTAGAAAAAGTGTAGAATCCGACATCAGACGACTAAAACACAAAAAATTCAGAAATAATTTATCTAACCAAGAAATCCATGCAATCAAACAACTACAAATACAGAAAGACATCATTATCCGCCCCGCAGACAAAGGAGGAGCCACAGTAGTTCTAGATAAAGCCCAATACGAAATGGAATGCCTCAGATTACTATCAGACAACACCACATATCAAAAACTTAGTAAAGATCCCATCAACTCATATGACCAAATATTGAAAGACTACTGCCAAAAAGGATTAGACAACAATTTCTTACTTGAACAAGAAGCAAAATTCATCCTAAACACACCACAAATACTCCCGATATTCTACTGTTTACCCAAAGTCCACAAAAGTCTAGAGAACCCACCAGGCCGCCCAATAATTTCCGGTATAGGATCATTCACATCAAACCTTTCACAACACATCGACAGATTACTCCAACCAGTTGTCAAAAACACAAACACATACATCAAAGACAGTACACAGATAATCAAGACAATGGAAAACATAGACTACAACCCCAACTGGATCTTAGGCACTCTAGACGTCCAGTCACTATACACAATAATAGACCACAAACATGGGATCGCAGCATTGACTATACAACTAGAAAAAAGTAAGGAATTCAAAAAAGAACAAATAAACTACATAGCAGAAGGCGTTGAGTTAATTCTGGGACACAATTATTTCTCCTTTGACTCCACTTACTACCTACAAACCAGGGGCACAGCGATGGGCACCAGATTCGCCCCCAGCTATGCAAACCTCTTCATGTCACAATGGGAGGATGACCATATACAGCATCGGCTGGGGACGGATCTGGTGCTATGGAAACGTTACATCGACGACGTGGTCTTCATCTGGCAAAGAAGTGAAGCCGATCTAAAAATATTCCTGGAAGAAATAAACAATAACCAAATAAATCTACAATTCACAGCTAACATAAACAAAACCGAAATAGAATTCCTGGATTTAAACATCAAAGTAGAAGACAATAAACTCACATGCTGCACCTTCCATAAACCAACAGCAAAAAATAGTTTCATCCTCTACTCCAGTTGCCACCTTCCAAGATGGCTAAACAATATACCTGAAAGCCAATTCAGACGCCTGAGACGCAACTGTACAAAAGACGACACATTTGAGAAAGAAGCCGAGTCCCTAAAAGCACAATTTATTGAAAAAGAGTATCCCCTAAATAAAATAGAAACATCCCTCACTAAAGTAAGGAAACTAAACAGAACCTCTTTCTTCAATGACAAGCCCGAGAAGAAAGAGATAACACAAATACAAACAAACGAAACCCCAAAACTGATATTACCCTTCAGCACACAACACAAAAATATCGAAAAAATTATCAACACTCACTGGCACCACATCCAAAAGGATAAAACGATAGGCCCATCCATCTCCACAAAACCCCACATCATATACACCAGGGCCCCAAACCTAGGCCTGAAAATCGCGCCATCGGTCAAAACACAACAGAAAAAACATAACCTAACAATAAACACATGGCAAAATCTCAAAGGGTTCTATAGATGCAATCAGTGCTCCAATTGTAAAATCACCTCATTCAAGAAAAAAACCGAGTACAATCCACAACCACAGCACTAGAACACGAAATAAAAGAATTCCTTACCTGCAGCAGCACAAATTTAATTTACATCATCACCTGTCCCTGCAAAAAACAATACATCGGCAGAACAAAAAGAACTTTAAAAAAACGAATATCAGAACACATAAGCAACATCAAAAAAGGTTTCGAAACTCATTCACTCTCCAAACACTTCAAAACACACCACAAACAAGACCCATCAGGACTATCTTTTGCAGCACTGGAAAAGGTAAAAACAGACTGGAGAGGAGGAAACTACATAGCCAAGATGTCCCGTATTGAATCAAAGTTCATCTTTGAGTTCAATACAATCATACCAGGAGGCCTAAACGCCGACTTTGAACTATTCGGATTCCTATAAATCACCACAAAGAGTGGCCGCCGCTAATTGACTAGCGATAGGCGTCCGGCTGTCTACCAGCACCCTTACCGACACTTGACACGTGGCCGCCACCCTACCGACACTGAAAAAAGAAGAAAAAGAAAAAGAAGAAATAGATAAACCTATAGAAAACACCATCAAAAAGACTGAAAAACCAACTACCGCAAGAATGACCAAAACAAAACAAACACAAAAAACACACAACTCGAGACTGAGCCCCACAACCACACAGTAGTACCACAAGAGACTTTAACAGACACTCCTAGATACCGCAACAACAAGCCCAACCACACACTACAAAAACCGGACCCCAATAAACTGCGCCAAAAATGAGCATACAAACACAACCACAATAGACAATACACGTAGCACCACCAACACAATCCATCCCCACACCGAACACACCACCCTCACGTCACACAACATATCCCCATTTAGACATCACCATCTCACCAATATTCCCCAAAACACATCACAATCAAACACTACAGTCACAACACTAAACAAAAATCACGTTAGGTCCCCTTAACACAGAGCCCACTCCAAAAAGCACCACAAATCCCTAAATACCCCCAAAAACACAGTGCTGAAAAGACGCACCAAAAAACGCACCAAAAAACGCATTTAGAAACACTATGGCATTGCAGGAATACACACACATCTCCAATATGGATCACCAGATATCAATTCGAAACACACACCATCAACAGAAAAAACACCACACAAATCACTACAATAGATCCAAAAAACGCACCCAAATTCACAAAGGATAAAACGCACAGCAACAAAAAATCCTTTCCTTGCCAGCACCCAGGGCAGAACACACTACCCCAACCACTCACCTTATATACCTATCACCCATGTCACCAAAGATACATCCCCCGCCACCACTTGACACAACAACCATGAAAAAACGCAGCAATACCGCAGGGCAACAACAGAAACAAAACAAAAAAACAAAAAATCAAAACCACAACAAGAAATTACACAAGGCACCTTAAATATCAAACATCTTAAACAAAAACACAACACGGACAAAATACCGCAGAAAAAGTAACACAGAATCCAGAGCATAATAGAAACCAGCAACCAACAAAGAACTAACCACTAGAAAAACACAGCGGTAGTAGAAGCAAAGTCCCATAACAGACCGGCGGATAACGCAGCGGTATCGCAGCAAACATAGACACTGCAAAAACTGCAAAACCACAACAGAAATCACAATAGAGCACCAAAACAATAACCAGCACACACACCATACCGCTAACTGCAGTAGAAAAAGTAAACAGTTACACATAAAAGAGCAAACATAGGAAAACAGTAAAACAACACTTACCCAGATTTTCGATGGAACCATCACATCCAAAAGTCTGGACCATAGAAAATGAGATCCAGTCCAGGTTTTTGAAAGATCCACGGGCAGCATAAAAGGCAGTACAACAGCAGTCAGAGGGCTACCACTGATGAAGAAGGCAGCTCAGTCCTTCGAAACGCGTCTGGTGACTTCCCTCTAGAAACCTGCCAAGAACCCTATTTTTGGAAGCGCTTCCACACCACCGACTTCATCCAAGTCCCCTGGATCGAAAAAAGACCACCAGCGAAGATCCCAACACCGAATCCGGCAAAGACACGCGAGACGCCAGAAAAGTGACGTCACACACACGCGGCACGCCGAGAAGACCGGGAAAACAGACATCGCTGAGCGCTGTAAGGCCGCTCCAACAGCCAGGAGATCCATACCCCACAAAGAAGGTAAACAGTCAGGGTGCAGTCTTTACCAAATGTGTGGGAAGCCACACTAAAGCACAGCACCCGACTGATATACCACTTATTTTTTACCTATTATTTTTTGCGTATTATTATTTTTTACCTTGTATCCTTTTATTGTTCTATCCACATTATATTATTTTTTACATTATTTCTATGTGGTACTACATAAAGACAATTTTTATGGACTGTATACTAATGGACACAGCTACTCATTGTACCTACTGAAAGGGGGCAACCATCACTAGACAATCACAGCATTGTCACAACCCCACCCCGCACAATTTTTTTACTGTGCACCCCCACTGCCGCACATTGCAAATCAACATTTTTTCCTTGAGTACCTCATTTTTTAGAACCTCTACAATTTTAGAATACCCATCCTTCTAAAAATAAATATATATTTTTTTACCATCACCTGTGTATATTGCTTTTTTAGCACCTTGATAGATGTAGAGTGCCGGTTCTCCATCATATACCCTTAAATAGCAATTGCTTAGTCGCCTCCATAACTACCCTACCTACATTTATTTCGGACTTTGAGGATGTTTTTTCTGAAAAGGGTTGTCAGAAGTTACCACCTCATCGTCCTTATAATTGCCCGGTTAACCTTATTCCCGGCGCAAAATTACCCAAGACCAGGTTATATAATCTTTCGGGTCCAGAGAGACAAGCCATGAAAGATTATATCTCCGAGAGCTTGGCTAAGGGACACATCAGACCCTCTTCTTCACCCGTGGCTGCAGGGTTTTTCTTCGTTAAAAAGAAAGATGGGGGCCTGCGTCCTTGCTTAGATTTTCGCGAATTAAATCAGATAACCATCCGAGACCCATACCCTCTTCCTCTCATTCCTGACCTGTTTAATCAGATTGCGGGTGCTAGGTGGTTCTCCAAACTTGATCTTAGGGGTGCCTACAATCTGATTCGTATTAAGGAGGGGGATGAGTGGAAGACAGCGTTTAACACCCCTGAGGGGCATTATGAAAATCTAGTTATGCCTTTCGGTCTGACCAATGCTCCTGCCGTCTTTCAACATTTCGTTAATGACATTTTTAGTCATCTAATCGGCAGGTTTGTGGTAATATACCTAGATGATATTTTAATTTATTCGTCCGATCTGAAAACACATGAGGTGCATGTCAGACAAGTACTGCAGGTCCTACGGACGAATGAATTATATGCTAAAATTGAAAAATGTGTCTTCGCCGTTCAGGAGATACAATTCCTGGGTTATTTTTTATCTGCGTCAGGTTTCCGTATGGATCCTAGGAAGGTCCAGGCAATTTTAGATTGGGCTCTTCCTGAGAACCTCAAAGCACTACAACGGTTCTTGGGCTTCGCGAATTTCTATAGGAAATTCATTAAAAATTATTCACTTATTGTAAAACCGCTTACTGACATGACTAGGAAGGGGACTGATTTTTCTAAATGGTCTGACGCCGCTAAAGTTGCTTTTTCCTCTCTAAAAGAGAGGTTTACCTCAGCACCTGTACTGGTCCAACCTGATGTCTCTCAGCCTTTTATTGTTGAAGTCGATGCGTCAGAGGTGGGAGTGGGGGCGGTGCTGTCTCAGGGTCCGTCTCCTGGCAAATGGCGTCCTTGTGCTTTCTTTTCTAAAAAACTATCTGCAGCAGAAAAGAACTACGATATTGGCAATAGGGAACTATTAGCTATTAAACTTGCGTTTGAGGAGTGGCGTCATTTCTTAGAGGGGGCAGTCCACCCCGTCACTGTAATTACGGACCACAAAAATCTTCTGTACCTCGAATCAGCTAAGCGTCTCACCCCTAGACAGGCTAGGTGGTCGCTATTTTTTACCAGGTTTAACTTTGTGATTACCTATCGTCCTGGGGCAAAGAACACCAAGGCTGATGCACTATCTCGTTGTTTCCCTGGAGGGGGTAATGTGAGTGATCCGGTACCCATTCTTCAAAGAGGAGTGGTTGTTTCTGCGGTACACTCTGTTTTGGAGGGGAAGGTGTTAGAGGCCCAGGGGGACGCCCCGGTCTCTTGCCCCTCAGAGAAATTGTTTGTACCGTTGAACTTACGTTTCGAATTATTAAAGGAACATCATAATTCGGCACTTGCTGGGCACCCGGGTAGTAAAGCAACCTTGGAACTATTGTCTCGTCGTTTTTGGTGGCCAAGGTTGCGTCAGGATGTATTGGAATTTGTGTCTTCTTGTTCTACCTGTGCGCGCGCAAAAGTTTCACATACACGTCCTGCAGGGTCTCTATTACCACTCGTCATTCCCAATAGACCGTGGACACATCTGTCTATGGATTTTATCACTGACTTACCTTTGTCTGCGGGTAAAACAGTTATTTTGGTAGTAGTGGACAGGTTTAGCAAAATGGTACACTTCATTGCGTTACCCGCACTACCTAATGCTAAGACTCTTGCTCAGGTATTCGTCAGTGAAATCGTGAAGCTTCACGGGGTCCCCTCCGATGTTGTTTCGGATCGGGGTACCCAGTTTATTTCTAAATTTTGGAAAGCTTTTTGTTCTCGTTTGGGGGTACTCTTGTCCTTTTCCTCTGCTTTCCATCCTCAGTCGAATGGACAGACTGAGCGTACCAACCAAAACCTTGAGACATATCTAAGATGTTTTGTGTCTGAAAACCAAGAGTTGTGGTCATCATATTTACCGTTAGCTGAGTTTGCCATAAATAATCGTCGTCAGGAATCCACTGGCAAGTCACCATTTCTTGGTGCATATGGTTTTCATCCCCAATTCTGTACTTTCAAAGAGGGGGGGGTCTTCTGGGGTTCCCGAAGAGGAACGGTTTTCGTCATCTCTTTCATCGGTATGGCAGAAGGTGCAAGCTAACTTGAAAAATATGGGAGTTAAATACAAATGCATGGCTGATAAGAGACGGTCGCCAGGTCCGGACCTAGGAGTGAATGTGTGGTTGTCTACTAGGAATATTAAATTGAAGGTTCCCTCTTGGAAACTGGGTCCTAGGTTTATTGGCCCTTACAAAATTGTAGCCATCATCAACCCCGTGGCTTTTCGCCTGGAGTTACCTCAGACTTTTAAAATTCATAATGTTTTTCATAAGTCGTTACTCAAAAAATATGTTCCACCTCTAGAACCATCACCGCTGCCACCCCCTCCTGTTGTCGTGGATGGTAACCTAGAATTTCAGATATCCAAAATTGTTAATTCTCGTCGGGTCCGCCGCTCTCTTCAATATCTGGTGCATTGGAGAGGTTACGGTCCCGAGGAAAGAATGTGGGTTCCTGCGTCTGAGGTAAACGCCGACAGGTTAGTTCGGGTTTTTCATGCCTCTCATCCTGGGAGACCTGGTCCTGAGTGTCCGGAGGCCCCTCGTAGAGAGGGGGGTACTGTCACGAGGGTGTCGAGGACCACGCCTGACTCCGTTATACCCGGGGTCAGGAAGTCGCAGCGGTTGGCTGCACGCTCTATTTAAGATAGGGCTGTTTTCCTTATGGTAGCTTTCTGGGTTTGCTTAGCAAACCCTTTTGGCTCACTCAGGGATCCGTAGCTCCTTCTCCTTAGCTGTTCCTTGTCCAGCACTCCCAGACCTCCTTATATTTCTCTCTCACACTTCTCTGGTTGCCAGAGATAGAGCTTCCTGCCTGGACATCTATTCTGACCTTCTGGAGCTGTGTTGCTGCGTACGCTGGTAGTTGGTCCAGTACGCTACCCTCAAGATCCCTGTTGGACCTTTTTGGTTTATTGTGGTCGCCCACCTGGGTGTATGTGTTTGTATGTTTTGTCTGTCCTCTCCCTGGTGTTTCCCTCTTAGTGATAGTGGTGTGGACTAGCGATCCCACCGGCCTGTTCACTATCCAGGGCTCATATTAGGGAAAGCCAGGGTTTAGGCACGCGATCGCCGCACGGGTGAGGAACCCGTCTAGGGACGTCAGGGCAGTCAGGTGCCAGCCGCAAGGTGAGTTAGGGGTCACCACCTTTCCCTCTCCCTTGGGCAGGGCTTTCCCTGTTTTCCTCCCTGTGCATGTCGTCGGTCATTACAGCATCATAAAGGTTGGTTTGGAGGAGGTAAATTTGGCAATTGTCCAGGGCCACTTCTTACTAGGGGGATCCTAAAGAGGGTTGGTCTTGGAGGTTAATTGTGAAATCGACCAGGGCCATTTTTCCTAGGGAAATCACTAGTTGTAGGGGGCATAACTATAGTAAAGGCAGCACTAAGAGAGAATAACTATTCTGCGTGGGAGCACAAGGGGTGCTAGGCGGGATCTGGTGAAGATAGAGGCATGCTTAGCCTCCTTGGACATTTCAACAATTAAGAGTTATTCTCTTGCACTCGGTCAGCACCTTCTGCAATCCACGACCTTAGGGGTATGCACTACTGAAGAGGGTGCTAGATGGGCAGTGCAAATTGAACTGCAGTATGAGGCCCTGCTTGTTCACAAAATGAAGGGGCCACAGTTTTAAACTATCCTTAAACCTGTGTCTATTGACTCAAGTATAGAACACAGAGAAAACTATAGAGTTTATATATAAAACTATAGGTAAAATTATAAAACTTCCAGGGGGAGCAGTCACATGGGAGAGGAGCTCCCATTGGCTTATTCACTGCACAGACTCCACCACCACTTGTCGCTCTTCTGGCGGTACTGCACAGCTTTCCCAGGGATTGGACTGCATGTGTGTACAGAGAAGCACTTTGTGAGGACCATAAAGCAATAAGTCATGTTCTCAATAAGGCTTGTCACTGGCCCTGTCCTCCTCTTACATCCTTGTGTTTATTCTAGCTATACTGATAAGTCAGGAGTAGAGATGAGCGATTTAAAAAAAAAAATCGATTCGCCGGTTGGACAAATTTTTTGGGAAAAATTTGGTTCGATCTGAATATATTCCTGGCTGCAGAGAGCCTTTATAGTGTTGTAGAACACTGTGCCTTGCAGTAACACGCATAGGGAGTCTGCTTTGGTAGTGAAATAATAATGTCAGTCCGTATGACAAGCAGATGACAGGCGTCGCTCTTAGAATCACTGCACACTTCACTTATTTGGGCAGTCACGGGGCCAAAACTGACCAAATGACTCAAGTATGAACTCAACCTTAGAAGTCGATGTTAGCACAAACAAGAAGTGCACTCCTTTTACACCGTTGTCAGCGGCTTTCAAATAGCTGTCTACAGAACCTGTTCCATTAAACACTTATACAAGTAGAACCCCGCCCCCCCCCCGACAGAGTGGAGAGGGTGTCAGCAGTAAGTTTGTGTTGACGTCGCTAATTATTTTGCCCTTTTTCTGATCCGTCATTACAATAACCCACAAAAACTGATTATTTCTGTTCAGCATCCGTCATTACTCGGTCAGCATTTGTTCAGTAATCCATCAGTATTAATAATGCCAAAAAAAAACAGGAGTGGATTCAAAACTGAGATGACACATGAATGGAATATTTGCATGTCTTTTGTTTTTTGTACCAAATCCTGGTTTTGGCTACCAAATCACGAGCCAATTCTGATGGGAGCATACAGGGCCTTATAGCTGCTACAAAGACAGGATCCATTGTGTGTCTCATTTTTCCTTCGTTCTGACAGATGAGAAGAAGTGGAGGTGGCAGCAGCAGCATCAGGAGGAGGCCACATAGTGGCACAATGACAGTGTAGAGGTGGCAGCAGCTTCAGAAAGCCATAGAGTGGCAAGGTGACATAGGGTAGAGGTGGCAGCAGCATGAGGAGGTCACAGAGTGGCAAGGTGACATAGTGTGGAGGTGGCAGCAGCATCAGGAGGCCACATATTGGCTCAATGACAGAGTTTGGAGGTGGAAGCAGCATGAGGAGGCCACAGAGTGGAAAGGTGGCATAGTGTGAAAGTGGCAGCAGCATGAGGAGGCCACAGAGTGGCAAGGTGACATAGTGTAGCGGTGGCAGCAGCATGAGGTGACCACAGAGTGGCAAAGTGACATAGTGTGGAGGTAGCAGCAGCATGAGGAGACTACAGAGTGGCCCAATAACAGAGTCTGGAGGTAGAAGCAGCATGAGGAGGCCACAGAGTGGCAAGGTGGCATAGTGTGGAGGTGGCAGCTGCATGAGGAGTCCACAGAGTGGCAGGGTGATATAGTGTGGAGGTTGCAGCAGCATAAGGAGGCCAAAGAGTGGAAATGTGACATAGTGTAGAGGTGGCAGCAGCATAAGGATACCACAGAGTGGCCCAATGACAGTGTGGAGGTGCTGGCAGCATCAGGAGGCCATAGAGTTGCACAATGACAGAGTGTGGAGGTGGCAGCAACATGAAGAGGCCACAGAGAGGCAAGGTGACATAGTGTGGAGGTGGCAGCAGCATGAGGAGGCCACACATTGGCAAGGTGACATAGTGTGGAGGTGGCAGCAGCATGAGGAGACAACAGAATGGCCCAATGACAGAGTCAGGAGGTGGCAGCAGCATGAGGAAACTAAAGAGAGGCAGAAATACAGAGTCTGGAAATGGCAGCAGCATTAGGTGGCCACAGACTGGTAAAATGACAGAGGGTAGAGATGGCGGCAGCAGCAGCATCAGGAGGAGGCTACGGAGTGGAACAATGACAGTGTGGAGGTGGCGGCAGCATCAAAAGGCCACATAGTGACTAGGTGACATAGTGTGGAGGTGGCAGCAGCATGAGGAGACCACAGAGTGGCAGAATGACAGAGTCTGGATCTGGCGGCAGCATTAGGAGGCCACTTAGTGGCAAAATTACAGTGTGGATGTGGTAGCAGCATGAGGAGGCCACATAGTGGCAAGGTGACATAGTGTGGAGGTGGCAGCAGCATCAGGAGGCCACAAAGTGACAAGGTTACATAATGTGGATGTGGCAGCAGCATCAGGAGGCCACAGAGTGGCAAGGTGACATAGTGTGGAGGTGGGTGGCAATACTAGTACCCGCTTAAGATGGTGGGTGAAAGAAGAAGCACTTGGCATCATATGTGTGGCATCAGGAGGGTGGCAGCATCAGAACAGTAGCTGAGGCCTGTAGCCTGAAGAAACCGGTCTCTTTTGTCAAAGTGTTGGTGTGGCACCATGGATGATCTAGTCTGATGCATCAGGAATTTGTGGGTGGAAATCCTGGCTGATTCACGTCTGATTCATCTTGACAAAGGTCAGTGTCTCCACATTTTGGGTTGACAGGCGAGTTCTTCTTGGGGTAAGGCTACTTTCACACTAGCGTTCGGGGCTCCGCTTGTGAGCTCCGTTTGAAGGGGCTCACAAGCGGCCCCGGATGCATCCGTACTGCCCTAATGCATTCTGAGTGGACTCGGATCCGCTCAGAATGCATCAGTCTGGCAGCGTTCAGCCTCCGCTCCGCTCAGCAAGCGGACAGCTGAACGCTGCTTGCAGCGTTCAGGTGTCCGCCTGGCCGTGCGGAGGCAAACGGATCCGTCCAGACTTTCAATGTAAGTCAATGGGGACGGATCCGTTTGAATTTGACACTATATGGCTCAATTTTCAAACGGATCCGTCCCCCATTGACTTTCAATGTAAAGTATGGACGGATCCGTCTGAAGCTACTTTCACACTTAGAATTTTTTCTACAATATAATGCAGACGGATCCGTTCTGAACGGATCCAAAGTCTGCATTATATGAGCGGATCCGTCTGGGCAGGCCCCAGACAGATCCGCTCTGAACGGTAGTGTGAAAGTAGCCTAACTATGGCCCCTGCCGCACTAAAAACCCACTCTGATGCCACACTACTTGCCGAGCAGGACAGCTTTTTCACCGCAAACTCAGCCAGTTGTTGCCACAAATCCAGTTTGGCTGCCCAGTAGTCCAGCGGATCTTCACTGCAAAAGGCTTTAGAACATATAACTGCACCGCTGAACGGCAAATAATATATATTTTTTTGCCACCAATACACGCCAAAAAGGGCTTTAGAACATATAACTGCACCGCTGAACAGCAAATATATTTTTTTTGCCACTAATACACACCAAAATTGCTGAAATGTTCGCACTTCACCACACAGTAGTTAATAAGCCCTTTTTTCCCACTAATACAAGCCAAATTTTGCTTTAGAACATAAAACTGCACCGCACAAGGGCAAATAAGACATAGAAATATTTCCTTGTAATAAACCCTGTTAATGGCTGTATCAAACAGCACTTGCACCCCAATAACAAGAACGGTCTGCTGGAATTACAGAGCTGTATAATGGCAATTTGGATCTGCAGTCAGTGCAGCAAGGTGTAATAGGATTGTGGATATAAGGATATGGTGGCTCACTCTGTCGATAGCTGTGGATTCGGTGCTGCTGAGCCTAATGACTCACCCAGGGAAGGGGCCAGGGAAGGGGCCAGGAAAAGACCCCGAAACGCGTCTGATTGTTTTGAGACCCGCACATCAGCTGATGGACAAATATCTATCTATTTACTCTGGAATTGGACCCTCATTTATGTAGAGTCCTCGATTATAAAAGTTCGATCTTCACCTGGCATATAAGGAACGTCCCGATTTAAATATTCGGTCCTGTTAATCGTGAGATTCCACCTGAATACTCCCCACGGTTGGAGACAGTCCGGAAGGTAACTGGAGACCGTGAAGATCAGGGACCGTAGAATCACCCGAGCCGTTCCAGCTGACAATTTGCAACGAGGTACCGCTGTATTCGACATTGCTAGCCACGTGGGACGCCACTGTGTGCGCAAGTCGTACGGCAATTCAACTATTCCATATTAGGAAGTGCAATCACAGCATCTCAGTCAGCGAATGTATGCCGAACTTTCCATAATATACATACAATCGAACTGAGATTAATACATGTGACTTTAGTTACGATCGTAATTTTGAATATTCACTGGGAATTTTAATCGGCGAAAGTTTTATCGAATTGTTCATTACCAGCACATCGATATCAAATAATCGAGTTGGTAACATTACATGCAATAGAAGGTATGATCATCATTCCCATCCAATATTGACGTTATATCCTATTAAGAAGATCTATAATGTTATGTATTTGAATGGTGATTCTATCTATGACGTCTACATTATTACTACCAACTAACTACCTCCGCCACGATTTTAGATTTAATGTACTGTAGTTATTGTAATATATTGGTTATATCCTAATTATTGTTGTCTTTAATGATTATATATTTTTATGTCGCCATATCTGCATTTTTGTAATAATAAATCATTTAAGTGTTATCACTGCCCAGATTTGTGTTTCTCTATGTGGTCCAGGTGGTGAGTGCTCAGCCTTTATAGCTAATAGGATTGTTCCTATTACTCAGGCTGTAACCATCCCTACTGAACCCTGTTCTGCTTCAATACTGTGGAATAATTTCTCCCTTTCCTTTCCGTACACCTTGAATAATCTTAATATTTTTTTCAGCACAATGAAGTCTTTCCTAGCACTGTCCCTAGAGCCTGCTGACGTCTCTCCCTGCACTAAGTACATTGGAAAATGGCTGAATCCAAGATGGCTGAGGTTATTTATAGGGCTATGACATCACTGGGCTGGCTGCTGATTGGCTGCATGCATGGCATTGTGGGTGATCGTCTGTTCCCAGAGTTCCTTGCTCCATGTCCTCACACGTGCAGCAGCCATTTTAGGAAAAAATGCGAATCATTACCACGAAGCGTGAGGAAATTCGGATTCGGTGCGAATCGAATAATTCCGGAAATTCGGATCGAATTCCACTTTGTCAACTTCGATTCGCTAATCTCTAGTGTCTACATATTATAGTATGAACTCTGTGTATTATAATATGGACTCTGTGTATTATAATATGGACTCTGTGTATTATAATATGGATTCTGTGTATTAAAATATGTACTATGTATAATGCAGAATCAAGGTGGCTCATATCTACGGTATAGACAGGCACTCTGCTACTGGTAACACTCGGAGAGGTAATAACTAGGGATGAGCGAACCCGAACTGTATAGTTCGGGTTCGTACCGAATTTTGGGGTGTCCGTGACACCGACCCGAACCCGAACATTTTCTTAAAAGTCCGGGTTTGGGTTCGGTGTTCGGCGCTTTCTTGGCGCTTTTTGAAAGGCTGCAAAGCAGCCAATCAACAAGCGTCATACTACTTGCCCCAAGAGGCCATCACAGCCTTGCCTACTATTGGCATGGCTGTGATTGGCCAGTGCAGCATGTGACCCAGCCTCTATATAAGCTTGGGTCACGTAGCGCTGCACGTCACTCTGCTGATTCAAGCATAGGGAGAGGTTGCAGCTGCGACGTTAGGGCGAGATTAGGCAGATTAACTCCTCCAAAAGACTTCATTCTGTGAACGATCTGCAGCTGTGGATCATTGAAGTGCTAATATTGACTTGCTCACTTTTTTGAGGCTGCCCAGAGCGTTTTTAGATAACTTTTTTTCTGGGGTGATCGGCGGCCATTTTGTGACTTGTGGTGCGCCAACACAAGCTATCACCAAGTGTATTTAACCATCGATAGTGTGGTTATTTTGTGCTATATCCTACATCAGCTGCAGGCTGAGCCTGTGTCACCGAAGTGCATTTAACCATCAACAGTCTGGTTATTTTTTGGCCATATACTACATCAGCTGCAGGCTGAGCCTGTGTCACCGAAGTGCATTTAACCATCAACAGTCTGATTATTTTTTGGCCATATACTACATCTGGTGCAGGCTGAGCCTGTGTCACCGAAGTGCATTTAACCATCAACAGTGTGGTTATTTTTTGGCCATATACTACATCAGGGGCAAGTTGAGCCTGTCACCCAGCGCCTAAAAAATAGACCTGACATTTCTATTCAACCAAATCTGTACTGTTTTAGCTGGTCAAGTTATTTGTAGTGACCGTAAAAGCACACTTTTTGTTCTGGGTTGAAAAACCATTCCCAAATTTGCCATTCTCAAAATAACTAGTTTCTGGTATATGAGGCCTACTTGAAATCTATCCCAAAAAGGATATCTTACATTGAAGGTGCTGATAGTGTCATTCAGAAAAACCTAAGACACACGCTAGCGTGCAGATAGAAGTCTGATTCTGTGATTAAACCTATACCTGTCACACAGCGCAAAAAAAAACAGGCCTCACATCTCTATTTAACCAAATCTGTACTGTTTTAGCTGGTCAAGTTATTTGTAGTGACCGTAAAAGCACACTTTTTTTTCTGGGTTGAAAAACTATTCCCAAATTTGCCATTCTCAAAATAACTAGTTTCTGGTATTTGAGGCCTACTTGAAATCTATCCCAAAAAGGATATCTTACATTGAAGGTACTGATAGTGTCATTCAGAAAAACCTAAGACACACGCTAGCGTGCAGATAGAAGTCTGATTCTGTGATTAAACCTATACCTGTCACACAGCGCAAAAAAAAACAGGCCTCACATCTCTATTCAACCAAATCTGTACTGTTTTAGCTGGTCAAGTTATTTGTAGTGACCTAAAAGCACATTTTTTTTTCTGGGTTGAAAAACTATTCCCAAATTTGCCATTCTCAAAATAACTAGTTTCTGGTATTTGAGGCCTACTTGAAATCTATCCCAAAAAGGATATCTTACATTGAAGGTACTGATAGTGTCATTCAGAAAAACCTAAGACACACGCTAGCGTGCAGATAGAAGTCTGATTCTGTGATTAAACCTATACCTGTCACACAGCGCCAAAAAAAACAGGCTTAACATCTCTATTCAACCAAATCTGTACTGTTTTAGCTGGTCAAGTTATTTGTAGTGACCGTAAAAGCACACTTTTTGTTCTGGGTTGAAAAACTATTCCCAAATTTGCCATTCTCAAAATAACTAGTTTCTGGTATTTGAGGCCTACTTGAAATCTATCCCAAAAAGAATATCTTACATTGAAGGTACTGATAGTGTCATTCAGAAAAACCTAAGACACACGCTAGCGTGCAGATAGAAGTCTGATTCTGTGATTAAACCTATACCTGTCACACAGTGCAAAAAAAAAACAGGTCTCACATTTCTATTCAATGGTCTGCCGGGTGTTCACTCCGAGGTCATGGAAGTCACGCCTGCGGCCACCCTGTTCTCCGAGGGATATGTCCTGAAATCCAGCTGAAAGCTGCAGAACATCAGTCGGAGGTCTCTCCACTACTGGCGGGCCTCTCTGGCGCCCTCTTCCCACAAGCAAAGGCTCGGCTGGTGGCTGCTGGGGTCTTTCAATGCGTCTAGGTTCTTGAGCCTCTTGCTCCTGTCCAGGCTGTCCTTGGCTGGGCTGCCCCCTGGCACGTACTCTTCCGCGGGCTCTGGCTCGTCCACTCATCTTCTATTCCTGAGAGGATATAAACCGCTAATAAGGTCAATCTGCCGCCTAGCAGCTCCGCCGTGGCACAATCACCTCAGAACTCGCACACTGGTGACTTTAGGTATCTTCACTGGTCACTTTGAGCAGAATGATGACATCCGAGTCACGGCAACAAATGTAACCCTCTTTTCCTTGCACCATCTGCGACACCTCCAGCTTTCACACTCACTCGGTCACCAGCTCCTCCAGGCATAAACTCTAAGTGGACTCTAAGGGACGACACTCAGGTCTTCTGTGGTTTAAAGCTTTATTGAGGTGGAGTGCACTTGGCTGGAGCCTGTAATACAACAGGGAAACACTGCCACTATGTGGTATACAGCCAGGTCACCAGCCCACCTCCTTCACAGTAAATGTCTGCACTCTAAATATATTATAAAACAGTGATCGTATAGTGGATTTTACATTGAACAAGTATATGAAGATAACAGCAACATACCTGTAATACAACAGGGAAATACTGCCACTATGTGGTATACAGCCAGGTCACCAGCCCACCTATATCATAACAGGCAGTCATTATATTACATTCCCACATACATGTTACAGGATATAACAAAGCATACAGAAAAATGAACAAGAGAAAATCATTTACAAAGATATTGCAGCAGGGTGACCTGGAATACAGCATGTCTTGCAGCCATTTTAGGAAGAACACATGGCTCTCTAACTGTACATCATCTACTCAGCCTAGCATGTGCTGCAGGGTTTAAAGGCTGCTAAAAAACATACAGTCACAGTGGGCAAAATCAGAACACCCGCCGCCAAGAGACTCCGCCTGCTACTGACCGCCGCCATCTGGGACCGAGCACCCCAAAGGCAGCTTCAAGGAGTTCCCTGGCATGGCACTTCTTCAAACAATGTGCTGACGACAAGACCCGAGTGGTTTGCACGCTGTGCCATCAGAGCCTGAAGCGAGGCATTAACGTTCTAAACCTTAGCACAACCTGCTTGACCAGGCACCTGCATGCAAAGCATGAACTGCAGTGGAGTAAACACCTTAAAAACAAGGAAGTCACTCAGGCTCCCCCTGCTGCCTCTTCTGCTGCTGCCGCCTCGGCCTCTTCTGCTGCTGCTGCCGCCGCCTCGGCCTCTTCCTCTGCCTCTGGAGGAATGTTGGCACCTGCCGCCCAGCAAACATGGGATGTACCACCAACACCACCACCTGCGTCACCAAGCATCTCAACCGTGTCACACGGCAGCGTTTAGCTCTCCATCTCACAAATATTTGAGAGAAAGCGTAAATTCCCACCTAGCCACCCTCGATGGCTGGCCCTGAATGCCAGCATTTCTAAACTACTGGCCTATGAAATGCTGTCATTTAGGCTGGTGGACACACACAGCTTTAAACAGTGCATGTCGCTTGCTGTCCCACAGTATGTTGTTCCCAGCCGGCACTACTTCTCCAAGAGAGCCGTGACTTCCCTGCACAACCAAGTGTCCGATAAAATCAAGTGTGCACTGCGCAACGCCATCTGTGGCAAGGTCCACCTAACCACAGATACGTGGACCAGTAAGCACGGCCAGGGACGCTATATCTCCCTAACTGCACACTGGGTAAATGTAGTGGCGGCTGGGCCCCAGGCGGAGAGCTGTTTGGCGCACGTCCTTTCGCCGCCAAGGATCGCAGGGCAACATTCTTTGCCTCCTGTCTCCTCCTCCTCCTACTCAGCTTCCTCCTCCTCTTCTTCCACCTGCTCATCCAGTCAGCCACACACCTTCACCACCAACTTCAGCACAGCCCGGGGTAAACGTCAGCAGGCCATTCTGAAACTCATATGTTTGGGGGACAGGCCCCACACCGCACAGGAGTTGTGGCGGGGTATAGAACAACAGACCGACGAGTGGTTGCTGCCGGTGAGCCTCAAGCCCGGCCTGGTGGTGTGCGATAATGGGCGAAATCTCGTTGCAGCTCTGGGACTAGCCGGTTTGACGCACATCCCTTGCCTGGCACATGTGCTGAATTTGGTGGTGCAGAAGTTCATTCGCAACTACCCCGACATGTCAGAGCTGCTGCATAAAGTGCGGGCCGTCTGTTTGCGCTTCCGGCGTTCACACCCTGCCGCTGCTCGCCTGTCTGCGCTACAGCGTAACTTCGGCCTTCCCGCTCACCGCCTCATATGCGACGTGCCCACCAGGTGGAACTCCACCTTGCATATGCTGGACAGACTGTGCGAGCAGCAGCAGGCCATAGTGGAGTTTCAGCTGCAGCACGCACGGGTCAGTCGCACTGCAGGACAGACCCACTTCACCACCAATGACTGGGCCTCCATGCGAGACCTGTGTGCCCTGTTGCGCTGTTTCGAGTACTCCACCAACATGGCCAGTGGCGATGATGCCGTTATCAGCATTACAATACCACTTCTATGTCTCCTTGAGAAAACACTTAGGGCGATGATGGAAGAGGAGGTGGCCCAGGAGGAAGAGGGGTCATTTTTAGCACTTTCAGGCCAGTCTCTTCGAAGTGACTCAGAGGGAGGTTTTTTGCAACACCAGAGGCCAGGTACAAATGTGGCCAGACAGGGCCCACTACTGGAGGACGAGGAGGACGAGGATGAGGAGGAGGTGGAGGAGGATGAGGATGAAGCATGTTCACAGCGGGGTAGCACCCAAAGCAGCTCGGGCCCATCACTGGTGCGTGGCTGGGGGGAAACACAGGACGATGACGATACGCCTCCCACAGAGGACAGCTTGTCCTTACCTCTGGGCAGCCTGGCACACATGAGCGACTACATGCTGCAGTGCCTGCGCAACGACAGCAGAGTTGCCCACATTTTAACGTGTGCGGACTACTGGGTTGCCACCCTGCTGGATCCCCGGTACAAAGACAATGTGCCCACCTTACTTCCCACACTGGAGCGTGATAGGAAGATGCGCGAGTACAAGCGCACGTTGGTAGACGCGCTACTGAGAGCATTCCCAAATGTCACAGGGGAACCAGTGTAAGCCCAAGGCAAAGGCAGAGGAGGAGCAAGAGGTCGCCAACGCAGCTGTGTCACGGCCAGCTCCTCTGAGGGCAGGGTTAGCATGGCAGAGATGTGGAAAAGTTTTGTCACCACGCCACAGCTAACTGCACCACCACCTGATACGGAACGTGTTAGCAGGAGGCAACATTTCACTAACATGGTGGAACAGTACCTGTGCACACCCCTCCACGTACTGATGGTTCGGCCCCATTCAACTTCTGGGTCTCCAAATTGTCCACGTGGCCAGAGCTAGCCTTTTATGCCTTGGAGGTGCTGGCCTGCCCGGCGGCCAGCGTTTTGTCTGAACGTGTATTCAGCACGGCAGGGGGCGTCATTACAGACAAACGCAGCAGCCTGTCTACAGCCAATGTGGACAAGCTGACGTTCATAAAAATGAACCAGGCATGGATCCCACAGGACCTGTCCATCCCTTGTGCAGATTAGATATTAACTACCTCCCCTTAACAATATATTATTCTACTCCAGGGCACTTCCTCATTCAATACTATTTTTAATTTCATTTTACCATTATATTGCGGGGCAACCCAAAGTTGAATGAACCTCTCCTCTGTCTGGGTGCCGGGGCCTAAATGTGTGACAGTGGCCTGTTCCAGTGGTGGGTGACGTGAAGCCTGATTCTCTGCTATGACATGAATACAGATTCTGCGCTGACATAAGGCCAGATTCTCTGTTACGGGACCTCTCTCCTCTGCCTGGGTGCCGGGGCCTAAATGTGTGACAGTGGCCTGTTCCAGTGGTGGGTGACGTGAAGCCTGATTCTCTGCTATGACATGAATACAGATTCTGCACTGACATAAGGCCAGATTCTCTGTTACGGGACCTCTCTCCTCTGCCTGGGTGCCTGGGCCTAAATGTGTGACAGTGGCCTGTTCCAGTGGTGGGTGACGTGAAGCCTAATTCTCTGCTATGACATGAAGACAGATTCTGTGCTGACATCAGGCCAGATTCTCTGTTACGGGACCTCTCTCCTCTGCCTGGGTGCCGGGGCCTAAATGTGTGACAGTGGCCTGTTCCAGTGGTGGGTGACGTGAAGCCTGATTCTCTGCTATGACATGAAGACTGATTCTGCGCTGACATGAAGCCAGATTCTCTGCTATGGCATGAACAGACTGATTCTCTGCTGACATGAAGCCAGATTCTTTGCTATGGCATGAAGAGACTGATTCTCTGCTGACGTGAAGCCAGATTATCTGCTATGGGACCTCTGTCCAATTGATATTGGTTCATTTTTATTTTTTTAATTTTTATTTTAATTCATTTCCCTATCCACATTTGTTTGCAGGGGATTTACCTACATGTTGCTGCCTTTTGCAGCCCTCTAGCTCTTTCCTGGGCTGTTTTACAGCCTTTTTAGTGCCCAAAAGTTTGGGT
Source organism: Bufo bufo (assembly GCF_905171765.1). Lineage (NCBI taxonomy): Eukaryota > Metazoa > Chordata > Amphibia > Anura > Bufonidae > Bufo > Bufo bufo. Next base: position 795,952,227 of record NC_053390.1, on the reverse strand, counting down.
CCCCATTGACTTCAATGGGGTTCGGGTTCGGGACGAAGTTCGGATCGGGTTCGGATCCCGAACATTTCCGGGAAGTTCGGCCGAACTTCTCGAACCCGAACATCCAGGTGTTCGCTCAACTCTAGTAATAACGTAAAAACAGAACCTTTAATATATATATATATAATAAAATAGGTTAAAATGACCTCTAAAGTGCGCACAAAAAATATTAAAAAAGATAATGACATATATATACTAATTGATACAAATTGATAACACTGATGATCTAACAATGATCACATAAAATCAGAATATCAATCAATGGCCATACATATAGTATTCTTTAGCATAAACTGTCCAAAAACGCATTTGGAGGATCCTTTTTTGCAAGTAAATATTTGAAAAGGTGTCCAACCTCTGTTCACAGAGATAGCAGTATATACTTCTGCAATGAGCTGGACCGTGGTACGGTTACACGGACGCCAAATTATGCAGTGGGTCAGGATATGGGTTTAATAGTCTATAGCTTTGTTCGTGACGCCAATTGCAGCGTGTGCAGGGTACTAACACAGGGCCATTTAAGGTGTTGTAACTCACGTACCAGGTTAGGAATGCCAGAGTGGAGTAATGTCTCTGTGTGGTAGTGGTAATAGTGTCAACGGTGTCTCCTACCTGGGTACGGCTGGACTCCTGGATCCTGGCTCACTTGCAATAAAATAAGTGTGGTGGTAGTAGGAGTAATAGAGGAATTTGCAGCAGTAATTGAGATCCGGACCCTTGGATAAAGTTCAATCTCGTCTTTACTTAGAGTAGCTTTCATCCAAGCAAGGTACAGCATTACTCTTTGGTCCCAGCAGGTATTGGCAATGTGTGGCAGGAATATATCTTCTGCTCCATCATGTGCCTGGAGCTTTGCAAAAAAAGGACGTCTGCTTTGCAGCTCTAAACTGTGGCAGGAATTTGGCGTCTGCACTGTCAATCTTCTGCTGTCTGGGGATTGACTAGCTGAGGAGGAATATGGCTTCTCCTGGGTCTCTAGATGGTACTCACAGCTATGGTCTCAGGGTATGCTTCTTCCTGGAACTGGAGTTGTCTGCTTGCTTTCTTCCAGCTGAGGCTGAAGGGCTCAGGCTGGGGATGATGATCAATTGTCTCAGCCAAGACAAGATCCTGGCTTGGATCCCTATATCTGGGAGGTCCTACACGCACAGCCTTCCCGTAGCCGGGGTGACTGGAACACTAACTTAACTTCCTTCCCTCCCCATGAGGCAGGAAATGGGCGCAGCCCACTTCTGCTCACAGAGGGAGGAGCTGAACTGGAATGTACTGTTCCAGCTCAGAAACACTAAACTGGCTCTAGTCCCTGCTAACACATTGCTGCCACCTGCTGGTGAACATGAAGAATGACAACAATATATATTTAACAAGGTTTTCAATGCACATTTGTGAGGATAATATGTGAAATTAGATCAGATGACAATGTAAATACACTTAACAGGTTGTAGCGGGGTAAAAGAGTTTAGTAACACAACTCTGGGGTGTAACACTTCCACCTCATAGGAGCCACAATTGCTAGTGATGTTTGCAATACTGTGTTGAAACAATGTGGCAGCGTTTGATACGAAGGTGTAATAGAGCAAATCACTCTTAGCAGTTCAACAGCATCCGGTATGATACGTAGGTATGTGTATTATAATATGGGTTCTGTGTCTTATAATATGAACTATGTGTATTATAATATGGGCTCTGTGTAATATAATATGGACTCTGTATTATAATATGGAATCTGTAAATTATAAGATGGACTCTATGTATTATAATATGTACTCTGGGTATTATACTATGGACTCTGTGCATTATAATATGGACTCTGAATTATAATATGGGCTCTGTGTATTATGATATGGACTCTGAGTATTATAATACGGACTCTGTTTATTATACTATGGACTCTGTGCATTATAATATGGACTCTATGTATTATAATATGGGCTCTGTGTATTATACAGTACTATGGACTCTGTGCATTATAATATGGACTCTGTGTATTATAATATGTACTCAGTGTATTATAATATGGACTCTGTGCATTATAATATGGACTCTGTATTATAATATGGAATCTGTGTATTATAATTTGGACTCTATGTATTATAATATGGGCTCTGTGTATTATGATACGGACTCTGTGTATTATAATATGGACTCTGTGTATTATAACATGGACTCTGTGTATTTTGATATGGACTCTGTATTATGATATGGACTGGGGGAATTTATCATAGACCAGCGTTGTGGAATCTCTAGACCTGGTGAAGCCATACTCTATATGACGTCATAATCATTGCCTGGACTGCTCACACTTATTGTGCTGTCATAATGAATAGAATCTGAATGAGGTCAACCTCTTGTGATGTCACAATGTAGAATGTGGGTAACACTGGGTCACACCCTGGCACCTGTGTCAGTCTTCGTCTGTTTCATCATGTGCTCCCGCAAGAGACGCATTTTGAACATAGGACAAGTTGAGGTGATTTTGGTCAAGAGAAGAAAAGTAGAAGAAGCCATTCCCAACAAGCAAGGAATAGTAGAAACAGATGAAGTTGAGGATATGGAGGTTGGGGACCGGCAATACTCTGATGACATTGAGATGAAAGATGCGTATGACGACACAGAAGAACCAATGGAGGTGGGGGAACGGCAGTACCCTGATGATATTGAGATGATTGCTGTAGAAGAGAAATTCACATTTGACAGGGATGGAGACTGCATAATGACGGACATCAGCGCCCCCAAACAGTAACCCTCTAAATAAGGTGCAGGGTATTCTCATTGTTTATTATTTATTGTTACATCCTGGAACACTTGTACTTACTTTTTGTCTTTTATAAGATCTGGCTGTACAGAACCTGGAAAATACCATACATTACCTGGGACGATTCACAGGAAAAAAAACATCTACAGAGGTGCAAAACTGAAGGTCCACAATCACAGCCAAAAATGTCAGAAAACTAAAAAAAAAAATCTTTCAATAAATATTTGTTAGTATGTTAATAGTGTTTTAATTTATTAATTTATTTGTTTATGTATTTATTTTTGTACGGGGGGTTAATTGAGCAACTGTCCACGGCCTCTTCATTCCAGCAGCATCATAAAGGTTGGTCTGGGGGTGGTCAATTTTGCAATTGTCCTGGGCCACTTCTTACTAGGGGGATCCGAAAGAGGGTTGGTCTTGGAGGTTAATTGTGAAAACGACCAGGGCCATTTTTCCTAGGTAAATCCCTAGTTGTAGCGGGAATAACTATAGTAAAGGGGGCACTAAGGGAGAATAACTAATCTGTGTGGGAGCACAAGGGGTGCTAGGCGGGATCTGGTGAAGCTAGAGGCGTGCTTAGCCTCCTTGGGCTTTTCAACAATTAAGAGCTATTCTCTTGCACTTGGTCAGCACCTTCTGCAATCCACGACCTTAGGGGTGTGCAACCTGTGTGGCCGCACAGGGTGTAATAACATGCACTACTGAAGGGGGTGCTAGATGGGCAGTGCTAATTGAACTGCAGTATGAGGCCCTGCTTGTTCACAAAATGAAGGGGCCACACCCAGAGTTATAAACTATCCTTAAACCTGTGTCTATTGACACAAGTATAGAACACAGAGAAAACTATAGAGTTTATATATAAAACTATAGGTAAAATTATAAAACTTTCAGGGGGAGCAGTCACATGGAGGAGGAGCTCCCATTAGCTTATTCACTACACAGACTCCACCACCACTTGTCGCTCTTCTGGCGGTACTGCACGGCTTTCCCAGGGATTGGACTGCATGTGTGTACAGAGAAGCACTTTGTGAGGACCATAAAGCAATAAGTCATGTTCTCAATAAGGCTCCTCACTGGCCGTGTCCTCCTCTTACATCCTTGTTTATTCTAGCTATACCGATAAGTCAGGAGTAGACACACTTCACTTATTTGGGCAGTCACGGGGCCAAAACTGACCAAATAACTCAAGTATGAACTCAACCTTAGAGGTCGATGTTAGCACCAACAAGAAGCGCACTCCTTTTACACCGTCGTCAGCAGCTTTCACATAGATGTCTACAGAATCTGTTCTATTAAACACTTATACAAGTAGAGCCCCCTGACAGAGTGGAGAGGGTGTCAGCAGTAAGTTTTTGTTGACGTCGCTGATTATTTTGCCCTTTCTCTGATCCGTCATTACAATAAACCACAAAAAAATGATTATTTCTGTTCAGCATCCGCCGTTTCTCGGTCAGCATTTGTTCAGTAATCCATCAGTATTAATTATGCCAAAAAAAAAACAGGAGTGGATTCAAAACTGAGATGACACGTGAATGGAATATTTGCCTGTCTTCTGTTTTTTGTACCAAATCCTGGTTTTGTCTACCAAATCACAAGCCAATTCTGATGGGACCATACAGGCCTTACAGCTGCTGCACAGACAGGATCCATTGTGTGTCTCATTTTTCCTTCCTTCCAACAGATCAGAAGAAGTGGAGGTGGCAGCAGCAGCATCAGGAGGAGGCCACATATTGGCACAATGACAGTGTGGAGGTGGCAGCAGCTTCAGGAGGCCACAGAGCGGCACAATGACAGATTTTGGAGGTGGAAGCAGCATGAGGAGGCCACAGAGTGGCAAGGTGACATAGTGTGGAGGTGGCAGCAGCATGAGGAGACTGCAAAGTGGCCCAATAACAGAGTGGCAGCAGCATGAGGAGGCCACAGAGTGACAAGGTGCCATAGTGTGGAGGTGGCAGCCGCATGAGGAGTCCACAGAGTGGCAGGGTGATATAGTGTGGAGGTTGCACCAGCATGAGGAGGCCACAGAGTGGCAAGGTGACATAGTGTGGATGTGGCAGCAGCATAAGGATACCACAGAGTGGTCCAATGACAGAGTTGTTGTGGAAATTTTATTAGGATGTGTATTTAATATATTGTGTATTGTCATCATATCTCTCAATGTCAGGGTAAACCATTGGAGTGGATTTCTTCCTGTGTATGTCCTGTCACAGTTGCTGGGCGCAGAGGTCTCCATCGGCGAATGGTCCATGTAGATGGCGAGCTTGGAAGGATTCAGCTGATTTTTTTCTCTGCACAGCAGGTAAAAGGGAGAGGATAGTAAACTGTAGTTTTGTCTGCTGCGTCTGAGAAAATATCTGCTTGTTAAAAGAATATTTTTCGCTCTATTTGTGTAAGGATAAGGTAAGAGTTTTTACGTTGTGTAGTTTTTGGTGGATCTGAGTTGATTGTACAGAGATTGTGATGTGTGTGCTGAGCAGTACAGGGTATTGTGTTTTTTTCTAACTTTTTAACTTTTATTATACTGTGATTTTGTAAGAGGCGATTTTATAGAGGTTTATAGAGGCAGCAATTGGTTTTAGTGTTTGTACATTAGAGACAGCATTTAGAGAGTATTTTTATATTGTTAGCCTGTAAATCACCCGCAGAGTGGAAGTTTTGCTCTGGTTTCAGGGGGTGGGGAACAGGGAATATAGAAACTGCTCCTATTGCTGGATATTGTAGATACTATCTTGATTTCCTTTGTGTGAAGGCCATGTGGTTTGTCGGCCATCTTTAATTTCCTTTGTGTGGTGTGAAGAACATGTGTCTTTGGCAGGCATCTTGGTTAGTTGGTGCTGCAGGTTTTAACAAGGAATTCATTTAAGTTTGAGCTGGTTCACTTTTAGTTTTGGTGATGAAAAGCAATTTGGTTGTTTTTGCCTCAAATGCCAGTTTTGTCCAGAATAGTTATCTTGTATTTTTGTAACCTTTCTATGTACAGTTTGATTTTGTGCGTGATAAGTTTTGTGCTGGATATCAGTTGAGTGTTCGGTTATGGTATAGCTCAGTGACCAGTCTGATACAGGAATCATTGTGTGAACATTAGTGGCAGTTTAGCGGTGAAATCGTCCTATAGTTGATGATTCTGCTTAATGTTTGTATATCTGTGGCTGTTACACTGAATTGTAGACTTGTTTGGCATAATAATACGGATACTACAGTGTAGAAAGGAGGTGCTTGTAGTTCTGTGGGACAACTCCTAGAGATCGATAGCAGTGTATTTTTTGTAGCAACCATTGTGTTTGTATTCCTGTGCAATGGAAAGCATTTTTAAAGAAGTTGCAAAGTTGAAGGACACGGCGGCCATTCTTCAAGCTATGCAGGGATCTACTGATCCATGGCTGCAGGCCTCAGAATTGTGTAGCAAACCTGATCGGTACCAAAAAATGGCGCAAAAGGAAAGGCAAGTATGCTCTGATTTTGCTGGGTGGATAGCGGATAAATATCAGGAGTCTTGTAGGCTGAAGCTAAGTTTGAAAGGAGAAGTGAAAGATTTAAAAGTGGAAATTGTTAAAATGAGAACTCTTGTCCAGCAGGCAGCTGAAGCCAGCGCTAATTATGAATGTACTGTGAGGTGTAATACTGAGCTGCGCAAGGAAAATGAATGTTTATCTGAAAGCCTGACGCATGCACAGGGTGCTGTAAGGGAATTGTCTGCTCTCTGCAGGAAGACAGAGGATGAGCATTGTGAATATGCACAAAGAAAAGTCCAGCTCAACCCAATTATCCAAACACCTGCGTGCACGGAAAAGGCTGGTGAGCCTGTATATCTTTAGTATGAAGCACAACAAAATTCCAGCACTCACGATTTTGGTAGCTAAAATCTTCGTCTTTTATTCAGGCAGTAGACAGTTTAGACAGGAGGGCGGCTGCTTCAGACCAGGGTCAGTAGGTACTAATTGCACTTGCACTTTATATTGTGTGTGGTTTTTTCCCCCCCTCTCCTTTGGCAGCCTCTGCTTGTTGTGGGCTGCACCCAGACTCACATCCCTTCAATTGTTTGGAGTGTGCTTGTATACATATGCTGGGTGCTTAGGTTGCTATGTGTGCCCCACCAAGCTGATACTGTCTTATCTGTGCATGGGGGGATACTAGTCCCTTATTGGTTTGGAGCTTTCTCTGTTTTTATATAATTGTCATTACACCGTAGCGTTCCCATTACGTGCTGTTTTTTGTATATTTTTAACTGATATACCATATAATGTTTTTGGATATCCAATAAAGGAAATAATTAAATTATAGTTGTTCTCTGTGTGGTTGCTCTTTGAGCTGTGTAGGTGGTAATACGAATAACTCCATGCGAGATATTTATGATACAAGTGTTTTTTTGGTGTTTCACTCACGATTTTGGTAGCTAAAATCTTCGTCTTTTATTCAGGCAGTAGACAGTCTAGACAGCACATCCACCCACAAGTGTAGCAACTTTGACGCGTTTCGAACAATAGTTCTTAGTCGTAACAATGAGCTGTGTTATCTCTGGTGGTTTTATGTTGGTTTGTAGAGTAATTACTCACTGCCCCCCACCTGCAGGGCGGGGGAGCAGAGGAGGCAAAGCACACTTTAACCTCTTATTTTCCAGATGTAGCAGTGCTCATGTGTTTTACAATATGCATTGATAATTTATGCATCCACATATAGTCATCAGTTTGTCAATTAAATCCAACGTGAAATATAACATAAATAAAAACAGTATACATAATAAAATTAAGATAGAGTATCAAATGTCATGATAGCAGTAGAACACCACACCAGTTATATACAAACGCATCCATGCATGGATCCATATGTGACAGTGTTCCACTGCTATATCTGACATAGGCTCTTTCCCTCTCCCCGCTCCCGCTAGTACTCTCGATTGCAGTGTAAAAGGTAATATGATGCAAAAAGACCATTGGTCAATAGAAATACAAGAGCTCTTTTTTCATATTCAGGCCATTAGGATGCCTGGTATTCAATTTGAAAATCCAGAAGGCTTCTCTCAATCTCACTAGACGTTTAAAATCTCCTCCTCTGCTAGGTAGTCTCACTTGTTCTATTGCAAAAGCTTTGAAATTGCGCACTTGGCTTTCATGTTTGCAAATAAAGTGTCTGGCCGCATTGGATATGTTCACACTGTGCGGATTTGTTATGTAGTTAAGGTGCTCCAAAATTTGAATTTTGAGCTTTCTGGTGGTGCAGCCCACATACATCATGTCACATTTTATAATGTATATCACCCCTATTGAATTACAATTAATATATGATTTGATTGGGTAGGTATGGGAATTATTGGCATCATGGAAGGTTTTTGTATTCACTGCATATGTGAAGGTGCGGAAGCGCAAGCCTCCGCATTTGGTAAAGCCTTTATAGATTAGCCATGGATCCCGTTTATGTTTAACCCTTTGTGTATACATAGATGGAGACAAATCGTTTCCTATAGTTCTTGGCCGTCTTGACACAACCTTGTTTTAGCATACAGTGCAATACTTCGTCATCATAGAGGATTGGTAAATATCTCTTAATAATTTGTTGTATTTTTTCGAATTGTTTGCTGTATGTCAAAACAAGTGTAGGTAGATTTTCATTGTCATTTTTATCTGATCCTACAACTCCAGGTTTCTGTTTAAAATTATTTTTCTCACGGATTGGGAAGAGTAATTCTTTCCTATTTTTACTCTGTTACGGGCAAACAGCCACCACCCTACTCACACAATAAAATCAATCCCTGTGGGAGAGTTCACACGTGCCTACAGAAACTGCAGTACTGCAGCGGCTTTTGAAATAGAAGCCCAAATTATTGCAGATAGATTAAAACAGAGAGCATACCCCAAATGGATGATATCCAGAGGTCTAGCTATAACAAAAAGTAAAAATAGGAAAGAATTACTCTTCCCAATCCGTGAGAAAAATAATTTTAAACAGAAACCTGGAGTTGTAGGATCGGATAAAAATGACAATGAAAATCTACCTACACTTGTTTTGACATACAGCAAACAATTCGAAAAAATACAACAAATTATTAAGAGATATTTACCAATCCTCTATGATGACGAAGTATTGCACTGTATGCTAAAACAAGGTTGCAGAATTGTGTCAAGACGGCCAAGAACTATAGGAAACGATTTGTCTCCATCTATGTATACACAAAGGGTTAAACATAAACGGGATCCATGGCTAATCTATAAAGGTTTTACCAAATGCGGAAGCTTACGCTGCCGCACCTGCACATATGCAGTGAATACAAAAACCTTCCATGATGCCAATAATTCCCATACCTACCCAATCAAATCATATATTAATTGTAATTCAATAGGGGTGATATACATTATAAAATGTGTAGCCTGTGACATGATGTATGTGGGCTGCACCACCAGAAAGCTCAAAATTCGGTGTACACCGGAGCTTCACCAGGGATACAGACTGCTGAGACTAAAGTTCTCTGCAAGTCCGGAGCAATAGAGAAGACGATTCATTATATCCTTCACTCACCCGATCCCAGAAGCGATACTAACAGCTAAACGGAAAGCTGCCTACATAATCCAGCGCCATTTTGGGACCCAGAGAAGACCGCTGGCGCCACCTTGAGTTCAAAAAAAAAAAAAAAAAGTGACAGGATTTTACTAACTTACCAACAACCCAAGCCTCAACTAAAGTAACTACACACATACAAAGCCTACGGTCTCCTCAAACAACCCCAACCTGAAATCGCTGCATATCTAGATATATATAACAATATATAACATCTATATATATATATATAACAAATAACATCTAAAGTAGAAATCTGTCAACTTACTTACAGATTTAAAGAGACAGTGACATTTTTGTTCTGTCAACCCAAAAAATCAGAAGATATCTAGTTACATTTACAATGTGTTATTAAACCAAAAAAAAAAAAAAAAGGATCCGTAGTCTGGCCGGGACTGCAAATGGCTGTGTGAGAACTCGGCTCCTACACACCCAAGCAATATAAACCATTTAATTAACGGTGACCCACTTCAAAATGGTCAAACAAGGGAGAAACAAGAACTCTGAAACGCCAAGAACCCAAAAAAGTCAGCAGACAATGCAACGCTTCCTCAAAAAAAAAGCGCTCCCTTCACCAGACGCAGGCTCTAAGATGGAAGCGGCAGCTACATACACTGAGGAGGAGGAGGACACAGATGCAGACAGCTCTCAAGGAGATATAGTGGAATTTAGAGACTCATCACCCATCTCAAAATCATCCCTTTCAAAGATACTGGAGCAAGCACTAGAAAAAGCTATAAAGCCAGTACTGATGGAACTTTCAGACATAAAATCGGAAATTACTCAAATGGGACACAGAGTAGAATCTCTGGAAACTACAGCACAGGAACTTGTGTCAGACTCCACGGGAGTAGAAGATTATCTAAACTACCACACTACAGAGCTCAACAGAGCGATGCTTTTACTAGAGGACCAGGAAAACAGAAGCAGGAGACGGAATATCCGCATCAAGGGCTTACCCGAATCCTGGGCCTCCGAAGCATTGAATAAAGTGGCATTGGAAATCTTCGCAAATTTACTAGGTCAAGAGTCAGCCGCCACGATTATAATAGAAAGAATCCACAGGGCCCCAAGACCAGCTCCGAGACCGAATGAAAGACCCAGAGATGTTATCTGCGGTCTATTGTCATTCGTAGACACAGCTCGTATTTTGACAGCTGCCAGAGAAAAAAGGCAAATCTCACATGATGGAGTGGACATTGCTCTCTACCAAGATATCGCACCCTCCACACTGGCAAAACGACGCACTATGAAGCCCCTACTGGATGAGCTGAGAGCCCAAAAGATACAATACGCCTGGCTATATCCCTTCGGTATCGCGATCATAAAGAACGGCAAGCGAATTGTGATACATACCCCAGAAGATTTGGAAAGAGCTTGGGAAACAATAGGAATACAACCGCTGGAAGTACCATCATGGATGCCGATTGCCCAACCTACAGATCTGCCACGAATCACAAAGATTGAATCCTGGAAGAAAGTACCTAGAGGGAAATCCAAGATGAATAGAACAGCAACAGAAGTTCGATCCCCACCTTGAAGTCTTCAATGGGTAGCTGAAATAGGCATTCATACTCAATATCCCATAAAGACAGTATGTTATTTTCTGGTCTTGACGTTCGTATTTTTTATCATATCTCCTCTGTTGTTCGTTATGATTACGATAAAGGAATAAGACCCTTAAGGTCTTCATTTAGCAACATTATGCCCAGACACTACTCTAACCAAAAATAAACTAACAAGGTCACCAACCAGTTAGATAAAATATAATCTGGTTTACGAGCTTGGGTGTATGAGCTACACCAACCCCATCTCACTCTTACACTCACCCCACCCTACCTTATCTTCCGGAAACTTGGAAGAAATTAGCTACAATACTAGTACACAACTATTATATTGTTTATTAATAGTTCTTTGTTGTTTTCCCCTACTATATACCTCTGTCTCTTTTTCTCTTTGGCTCTGATTCCTCCCTCCACCCACCCCCCTCTCTTACTCTCCCAACTAAACAGCTTAATAACTTTCTGCTCTAGTAGACAAGAGTAAAGCATCAACATCCAACAGGACATGGCGGAGATAAAGATGACAACTTACAATGTTAAAGGCCTCAATTCACCCCAAAAGAGAGGTCAGGTAATGCTTGCTCTGAAAAAAATGGGTTCACACATTGTCTTTTTACAAGAAACACATTTGCGCCAAAAAAAGATACCAAAACTGCCTTCTAATCCATTTAATCAATGGTTTCACAGCGCTCATCCTACCTCAGTCTCCAAGGGTGTCTCCATAGCTATACACCAATCCATACCTTTCTCACTCTCCGAACAGCTCACAGATGCGGAAGGGAGAATCCTGATCTTGAAAGGAGAGATTGCCTCAAGAAAATACACCCTAGCAAATCTGTATGCACCAAATACAGCCACCATACAATGGCTTCTTAAGACACTAGACACCGTAAAGCACTTTGCAGAGGGCCAGGTAATTCTGGGGGCAGATCTTAACCTGGTACTAAACCCAATCCTGGACTCCTCCACATCTAGATCACATATAGCGCAAAAACATATCAGTAGACTACATAGAAAGTTGCAGGATCTCCAATTAATAGACGTCTGGAGAAATAACAACCCGACAACTAGGGACTACTCCTTCTTCTCTAACCCACATAGATCATACCAGAGACTTGACCACATCTTAACATCTTCTTCTCTTTTGCCTGTCTCCAGCGATGCCGAGATTGGAAATATCACTATTTCTGACCACGCACCATGTCACTTGACTCTCACCCTGACCTCACTACCAAGGAGGGAATGGAATTGGAAACTCAACAAATCCCTGCTGAACAACAGAACACACCTCGATCAGGTCAGATCTCAACTAGAGATGTATTTTGAGATCAACACCTCCGCACACAGCATTTCACCCATTGAGTGGGAAGCACATAAGGCATACATAAGAGGGTGTTTCATCTCTATTGGTACCAGGGTAAAAAAGGAATATCAGAAAAAGATAGACTCCATACTATCCCAGATAATGTTATTAGAGAAATTAGACAAACTATCCACATGTAAACAAAAACAAAGGGAATTAGCAGAACTTAGACTCCAACTCAAAAATCTCTTAGCTCATAAAATAAAGAAACAAATATTAAATTTTCAACATAAAGTGTACGCACATGGAAACAAGGGGGGCAAGATGATGACCTCTTTGCTAAAAAAGACGAAAAACATAACATATATACCCAAGATAAAACTACCCGATGATAGGGTTACTCAAGATACACCGGAGATAGCAAAAGCTTTTCAACAATTTTACGAGGGTCTATATAATCTTAACAAATCAATGTCTCCAAAACAATCTGACACCAGACAGACACATATTAGAGATTTTCTAAAATACCTTAAACTCCCAACAGTTCACCAAATAGATATAGAACTATTATCTGCACCAATCACTCAGGAAGAAGTGTCAACTATTATAAGAAATATCCCCCCAGGAAAGAGCCCAGGACCAGACGGTCTGCCCTTACTCTACTATAGAAGCTTTCAGGACATCCTAATCCCACGACTCACAGAAGTTTGTAACGCACTACTACAGGGAGGGTCATTGCCTAGACAGACACAGGAATCGTACGTAACTCTTATCCATAAAGATGGTAAGGACCCCCAGAACTGTGGAAGTTATAGGCCAATTTCCCTCTAGAACTTAGATTTGAAAATCTGGGCCAAAATACTTGCAACAAGATTAAATAAAATGCTCCCTTATCTGATAGGACCGGAACAATCAGGGTTTATAAAGGGCAGAGAGGGAAAAGATAACACACACAGGATCTTACATGCTATTCAAGCAGCCAAAACAAAGAGGTTCCCGTTGACCCTGTTGAGTATAGATGCCGAGAAGGCATTTGACAGGGTCAACTGGAGCTTCATGAAACTAACTTTAGAAAAATTTGCCTTTCCAGAGTCCTTCATACACTCAATTCTCACACTATACCAACAGCCACATGCCAGACTAAAAATTAACGGAACACTATCCCCAGTTTTCGAAATATCAAATGGAACAAGACAAGGATGTCCTTTGTCACCCTCCTTATTTATACTAGTGATAGAGACATTAATCCAACAGATCAGACAAACCAAAGAAATTGAAGGAATCAAACATAACAAGGGAGAACTAAAATGCACTGCATTTGGAGATGATCTTTTATTCCTGGTGACTAACCCGGAAAAAGGACTAGATCAACTGGTCAAAAAGATAGAGCTATTTAGCCAGATATCAGACTTCAAGGTTAATCACTCTAAGTCCGAAATACTAAATATCTCACTTCCCGACTCCAGAGCAACCTCCCTACAGAATAACCTCCCTTTTCAATGGACCAAGGGAACAATAAAATACCTAGGAATAAAGATCCCTAAAAATCTGGACGACCTATTGAAATGTAACTACATTCCCCTTAAAAAGGACATCACACAACTTTTACAGAAATACAACTTACCTTATCTATCTTGGATGGGCAGAAAAAATGTAATAAAAACATACATCTTCCCCAAAATACAACTAGTCCCGATACACCTACCAAAAACATTCTTCCTAGAGATTAGGAGACTTTTTCAGAGATTCCTATGGAATGGGAAGAAACCCAGATTAGCTCATGATCTTCTGACAAGGAGTAGAACAGACGGAGGTCTGGGACTACCAGACCTCGAGGTATTATCAAGCAACACAACTAAATAGATGGCTGGAGCTAGTAGACCCTCAAAGACAACCAGACGTATTAGAATTAATGCGAAATAGTGTAGGGCCCACACTACAACAACTTCTCTGGTTAACTGACAAAAGTCAAACTAAGAATAAAAATATAGACCCCTTATTGAAAGGGATAAGAGAGACATGGAAAGAATTAAGCAAAAAGTTAGCACCCGACCCATCGCCCTTATTACCGGCAAACCTCAAACCTGACCTTCTAGGAAAAAATAAAGATATCCACCTGGAAGTTTGGTCGTCACTAAAGCAAGTCAAACTAGGGGAGCTAACACCTGACATAGAATCATCCATAATAAGCAAGTTACCAGAACGAATAAAAAACTCTGCTAGTTTCTTTCTCACTAGAGCATATATAGGAGCTGTATGCGGAGAACTGAGGGAGAGATCTAACTCAGTGAGACAACTGACAGAATTTGAAAAAACTCTTTTATCCCCACTCCTCAAGCAGAGGAAAATAACAGCACTATACGCTTTATTGGGAGCAGAGACTGGAAAAAAAAAAACACTATATATTAGAAAATGGGAGAGAGAGCTTAACATCATTTTCTCAGACCAGGAACTCAAAAAGATTCTAACGTTCTCACATGGAGCATCGACATGTATACGACTACAAGAAAATAATTTCAAGCTTCTTACCAGATGGTACAGAACTCCTGAGTTCTTACACAAAAGCGGTCTGTCCGGTGACAAGCTTTGCTGGAGGTGCGGCACTAGAGAGGGATCTTTATCCCATATATGGTGGTCATGCCCCTTAATCATCCCATTCTGGGAAGGCGTTAATAAGATAATAAATACAGTCTCGGCTATAAAACTAAAAATCACACTTGAAATGGTGTTCTTCTCACTTCCAACTGACCTTTATAGACCATCCAGACGCAATTTAGTAACCCACCTTATTGCAAATCTATCATACCTCTCCACTGGAGAGACGCAAACGCCCCCTCAATAAAATAATGGATTACCAAGGTAAATCAAATTTGTAGTTTCGAAGAAATGACAAGTTGGATCAACAGAAACCACGATAAATTTCTGAAAACCTGGCACCCTTGGAGGCTATGGAGTGATGGGCAGTGAAAATAGCTGACCTAACCGACACCCTGACCTAGATCTTGAACATAGTTCCCAACTCATATACAGTTCTACTGAGCATTGAAATAGCTTAACCTTACTCATTATCTCCCCCCCCCCTTTTCACCCCCCCTCCTCTTCTTCATCTTTCTTCTCCTTCTATCACCTTTCTCCCACTTTTTCTATCTTACCTTTTATGTATAAATGGCATATGGTCCAGACAAACATGGTCCCCCATTAAGTCTTTACTTAACACCTTTAGGAACTATAATAGGGGATTATGATCATTGATATACCGCATAATATTACTCATGGATCTATAAAGATAAGTCAAGTAGTTAATATATGTAATGTAATGTATATGACCTGTAATATCAACTCTGTATACTACTAAATATGGCCAAAAGGTCATTGTTTGTTTTGAAAAATTCTGAAAATAAAGAATTCAAAAAAAAAAAAAAAAGAAAGCTCAAAATTCGAATTTTGGTGCACCTTAACTACATAAAAAATCCGCACAGTGTGAACATATCCAATGCGGCCAGACACTTTATTTGCAAACATGAAAGCCAAGTGCGCAATTTCAAAGCTTTTGCAATAGAACAAGTGAGACTACCTAGCAGAGGAGGAGATTTTAAACGTCTAGTGAGATTGAGAGAAGCCTTCTGGATTTTCAAATTGAATACCAGGCATCCTAATGGCCTGAATATGAAAAAAGAGCTCTTGTATTTCTATTGACCAATGGTCTTTTTGCATCATATTACCTTTTACACTGCAATCGAGAGTACTAGCGGGAGCGGGGAGAGGGAAAGAGCCTATCATGACATTTGATACTCTATCTTAATTTTATTATGTATACTGTTTTTATTTATGTTATATTTCACGTTGGATTTAATTGACAAACTGATGACTATATGTGGATGCATAAATTATCAATGCATATTGTAAAACACATGAGCACTGCTACATCTGGAAAATAAGAGGTTAAAGTGTGCTTTGCCTCCTCTGCTCCCCCGCCCTGCAGGTGGGGGGCAGTGAGTAATTACTCTACAAACCAACATAAAACCACCAGAGATAACACAGCTCATTGTTACGACTAAGAACTATTGTTCGAAACGCGTCAAAGTTGCTACACTTGTGGGTGGATGTCCTGTCTAAACTGTCTACTGCCTGAATAAAAGACGAAGATTTTAGCTACCAAAATCGTGAGTGCTGGAATTTTGTTGTGCTTCATACTAAAGAGGATGAGCATTCTCGGTGCTTAGTGCAGCCAGAGTTATTGAAACAACCGTTAGAGAGTAATGTGTCTGGGATTAGAGGAAATGTATGGGCTGTAAGCATGGAGAAGTCTGAGGACTGTGGGTCACATAGTGGATCCGACTCAGGGATGGAGATGGACAATGTGTCTGACCCTGGAGTTGGAAGTATTAACACAAGGCCAGAAGATTCCTCAGATGAGTCCGTGGTAAGTGGACTCAATACAGATAGTAGTGTGGGATCTAGTCATGCTAGGATGGTTAATGTTGTGCGCCAAGTCAAATCACCATGTACCCAGACAAGGTATTGTGCAGGAAGGCAAGCTATTCATTGTTTTGCATGCAGGGAATATGGGCACATTGCACGATAATGTAACGTTGCTAATGGCACAGGTATGGTAAGTACCCCAGAACCACACCTAGAAGTAAAGTGGTTTATTCAGCAAGGTAGGGTAATGGTCCCAGACATGGTTCTTTGCAAAGGCAGACAACCCAGTGTAACGCACCTAGTTGATCAGTTAGGATCTCAACTGCGGAAGCAATGGACATGCACTATTATCCCATTGCCCTTGTTCTTGGCTGTGGGATTCGCGGTTACTCAGTATGTACCCCAGGCGTCTCTCTCAGTCTTGGGCGGAGAGTTTGGGGTAACAAAATCATTTACCGCTATCCATCTATTTAGTATTACTGCTGGAGAGGAAGGTCTCCCAGTATTACAGGAGTCACAAGTTAGTATAAGCTTGTGCACAGTTCAGAGTTAGTATCTAGTATGCAATAGGTTCAGGGTTAGTATATAGCATGTCCTCAGTTTAGTATATTGTATGCCATAGGTTCAGAGCATGTCCACAGTTTAGTATATAGTATGCAGTAGGTTCAGAGTTAGTATAGCATGTCCACAGTTTAGTATATAGTATGCATTAGGTTCAGAGTTGGTTTGGGAGTATCGTCTCACACCAGTCAGGAACCACCCCACTCAGAGTTCCAGGACATTAATCAGAGCAGGTAACAGGCATATACTTGCGGTTAGTTGGTCCTGGCTAGGAAGCCAGCAGTGGGGAAGCCAGTGGCAAGAAGGTAGACAGTCCTTCAGGCTGTTGTTAGGGATCCAGGTCTGGATATGTGGACAGAGTCCTCAGATGCAGTGGAGCTAGCAGGGTGCGCACTCCATTAGTGGAACACCCTGCTTAGCACCTGTCTTCTATTTAAGGGCCGGACGGTAAGTGGGCGGAGTCACAGGAGGGCCCAGCAGCCACTGCGTTCCACGCTGGAGCGCAAGCCAGCGTAACAACACAGGCGGTCGCTGCGTTCCACGCTGGAACGCAAGCCAGCGTATCATCGTAGACGGCCGGTGCGTTCCACGCTGGAGCGCAAGTCAGCGTATCGTCACAGGGAGCCGCTGTGATCCAGGCTGTACTGTTACAGTACCCCCCCTTAAGGGACCCCTCCGGGGTACCCCACTAGGAGAGGGTCGGTTGGGAAATCTTCTATGGAACAATCTTTGGAGTCTGGGAGCATGAACGTTTTGCACATCTTCCCAAGAGTCATCCTGGGGACCATACCCCTTCCATCTAATGAGATACTGGATCTTCCCCCGTCTTCTTCTGGAATCAATGAGCTGCTCAACTTCAAATTCTTCTTCTCCTTGGACCTCTATCGGAGGCAAGGGTCGAGGATCACTTGATGGGAACGGCCTAGATCTAAACGGCTTCAGTAGTGACACGTGGAATGTGGGATGTACCTGTAATCGCGGAGGAAGGGTGAGTCTCACCGTGTTGGGGTTAATAATACTTTCTAGCGGAAAAGGACCCAGGAATTGTCTTCCCAATTTCTTGGAAGGTACCCCCAACCGAAGGTTTTTTGTTGATAACCAAACCGAGTCCCCGACCTGGTAGGGAGGACTTTCTCTCCTACGACGGTCGTAGTAACACTTCTGTCTTTCTTTTGCCCGTTGAAGGTTGTCTTTTAGCGTCTTAAGGGTAGTTTGCAAAGTGGTCAGATAATCGTCTGTGGCTGGAACGTTTGTGGGAAGGCTGGTTTGAGGAAGAGACCTAGGGTGAAATCCGTAATTAGCAAAGAATGGAGTATGTAATGTGGAGGAATTCGTAGAATTATTATAGGCGAATTCAGCGAGAGGAAGTAGGCCCTCCCAGTCATCCTGGAGAAATGAGCAGTGACATCTGAGATACTGTTCCAGACACTGATTCACCCTTTCAGTCTGCCCATTAGTTTGGGGGTGATAGGCGGTAGACATTCTGTGGTCGATTTGAAGTCTGGAACAAAGTGCTCTCCAGAATTTGGATACGAATTGCGAACCCCTGTCTGATATGACCTGGCTAGGAATTCCATGTAACTTAATAATATTAGACAGGAATACCACGGCCGTTTCCTTGGAGGAGGGTAACTTCTTGAGGGGCACGAAGTGTGCCATCTTAGTCAGCAAATCCACTACCACCATGATGGTGTTGTTTCCTCTGGAAAGGGGAAGTTCAACTATGAAATTCATCGAGACCCATTCCCAGGGTCTGTTGGCGATGGGAAGACTCATTAGGAGACCATAAGGTCGGTTTCTGTCAGTTTTACATGAGGCACAGGTCTCGCACGTGGAAACGTATTCCTCAATTTGTTTGGTCATCTTTGGCCACCAGAAGTTCCTGCGTATCAGGGTTGTGGTTTTAGCAATGCCGGGATGTCCCGCGAGGGGTAAATCATGGCAAAGTTTGATCACCTGATTGGTGAGGGAGGGTGGTATGTACAGTTGGCTGTCCTTGTAAAGGAGACCCTGTTGGTTCTGCGAAAGACCAAGGGGGGTATTAGCATGGTCATTAATTAGAGCATCCTTGAGCTGGGTTTCCAACGTTATGGTGGCAAGGACGAGTTTCTTCGGTGGAATGATCCATGTGGGGGCCGTGTCTGAGGTGCGAATTTCAGCCAGTCGTGACAAGGCGTCGGCCTTCCCATTTTTTGAGCCTGGTCGGTATGTAATTTGGAAGTTAAACCTGTCAAAAAAAAAACTCCACCGTACTTGACGGCCTGATAATGTTTTATTGGTTTTCAGGTATTGTAGATTACGGTGATCCGTATAAATTGTGATGGGGTGTATTGATCCTTCAAGTAAATGCCTCCAATTTTCCAGGGAGCACTTTATGGGGAGGAGTTCCTTTTCGCCTATGGGGTAATTAAATTCGGCGGTATTTAGCGTCCGGGAGTAGAACCCGATAGGATGTAACGGAGTTGAAAAAGAGCTTCGCTGGGACAGAACAGCTCCTATGGCTGCCTGGGATGCGTCTACTTCCAGCACGTAGTGATGGTTCGGATTTGGGAGAGTCAGTATCGGTGCCGTAGTGAACCTGTTCTTTAATAACTCAAACGCTGATTGGGCGTCCTTGGACCAAACGAACTTCGTGTTGACACTAGTTAAGCGGGTTAGTGGTTAAGTGGTAGCGGAGAAATCTTTAATGAATTTCCTATAGAAGTTTGAGAACCCCAGGAACCGTTGAAGAGCTTTCCTGGAATCCGGAATCGGCCAATTTTGGATGCAAGTGATTTTTGAGGGATCCATCTGGATACCTTTGGGTGAAATTATGTATCCGAGGAAGGGAAGAGAGGTAGTCTCGAATACACATTTTTCCTGTTTGACGTATAAGCGATGAACACTTAACCGTGCGAGAACCCAACGGACATGTTTCCTGTGATCGTGTAAGTTATCGGAATACACTAGTATATCATCAAGATAGATGATTACACATACGTCCAGTAGATCCCTAAAGATGTCGTTAATAAAATTTTGGAATGTGGCAGGGGCGTTGCACAACCCGAAGGGCATCACTGTATACTCGAAGAGACCATACCGAGTGCGGAAAGCTGTCTTCCATTCATCAACTTTTCTGATCCTAATTAAGTTGTATGCGCCTCTCAAATCCAGCTTGGTGTAGATTGTTGCTGTTTGTAATCTTTCTATTAGTTCGGATATTAGTGGCAAGGGGTACCGATTTTTGATTGTTACTTTGTTCAAGGCTCTGTAATCTATAATGGGCCTTAGGCTTGAGTCTTTGTTTCTCACAAAGAACATCCCTGCTGCTGCCGGGGAGGTTGAAGGCTGAATAAAACCTTTTCGTAAGTTCTCTTCTAGGTACTGTTTGAGGTGAACAAGTTCTGGTTGTGCCAATGGATAAATTCTACCCGTGGGTATCTCACTACCCGGCAGCAAGTCTATGGGGCAATCGTAAGATCTATGGGGCGGAAGAGATTCCGCCTTCTTTGCGCTGAATACCTCAGCAAAGTCTGCGTATTGGCTGGGGACCTGGTTCACTCCCACGTGCATGAGAGATTTGAGAGGAAAGCAGGTCTCCATACAATAAGGTGACGTAAACTGAACTCTCCCCTGTTTCCATAGGAGGGTTGGCTGGTGTATTTGCAACCATGGCAACCCAAGAATCACGGGAAACATTGGAGAGTGTATGATATCAAAGGATAAGAATTCTGTGTGGTTATTTTCACATGTCACCATGAGGGGTTGAGTCTGACTGTGGATAGGACTAGAAGTGGTACCGTCAATGAAACTCACGGATATCGGAAAGTTTTTTCTCATGTGGGGAATTTTATTTCGCTCAACCAGATGCATATCGATAAAATTCCCCGAAGCTCCCGTGTCCACCATGGCTTCAACGATAATACGGTTTTGGTCCCACTGTAAGGTGAGAGACGTGTATATGTAACCACTAGTACTATTTTTTGTACTGCCTAAGGTACAAGACGTGCCGCTCTTACCTTCGCACTTCTTACGTATCGCGGGGCATCCGTCAACGGTATGGTCAGCAGACGCACAATATAAACAGAGGTTGAGGTTACGTCTCCTGGCTTTCTCTCTCTTGGTCAGAGGACCTCGGATCGCCCCAATCTCCATCATCTCTACAGCAGGACCCTGGCTGGACGGTCTTGGGTTGGGTGTGAATCCTGAGACTCTCTCGGCTCTGCGTTCCCTCAGCCGTCTGTCAATGGTGGTGGCCTTCTGCATCAAGGCATTAAGTGTAAGTGGTAATTCTCCTCGGGCTAATTCGTCCTTCAGGGCCTCGGAAAGACCTAGGCGAAACTGATTCCTAAGGGTGAGGTCATTCCATTCAGTCTCCCGGGCCCAGCGAGTGTATTCCGCAATAAAGTCCTCTACAGGTCGTCTCCCTTGTTTAAGGCTGCGTATAGCGGTCTCAGCGGTCAGCTGTTTACTATGGTCCTCGTAGAGAAGGGACATTTTTTCAAGGAACAGAGGGAAGGATTCCAGGACTGGGTCTTCTTTTTCTAAATAAGTATTGGCCCATGCTCTGGGCTCCCCCCTGAGGTATGAGATCATGGTAAGTACTTTTGTTCTGTCAGTTGGGTAAGTCCGGTGCTGCAGCTCAAACATTAGTTTGCACGCGTTCAGGAAATCCCTGAACTGCCTTCGGTCACCCGCAAATATCTCAGGTGGGCTGACCTTGGGTTCTGGTCCATCACGGGGGTGTCCTGGCCCCTGAGTGACAAGTTGCCGTATTGCCTGGTTTTCTAGCTGGAGATGTTGTATAGTCACATTGAGGGTCTCCACCCTCTTAGTGAGGGTGACGAGGTGACCTGCAACCTCCGCTGGATCCATGTGGGTTCCACTAATATGTAACGCACCTAGTTGATCAGTTAGGATCTTAACTGCGGAAGCAATGGACATGCACTATTATCCCACTGCCCTTGTTCTTGGCTGTGGGATTCGCGGTTACTCAGTATGTACCCCAGGCGTCTCTCTCAGTCTTGGGCGGAGAGTTTGGGGTAACAAAATCATTTACCGCTATCCATCTATTTAGTATTACTGCTGGAGAGGAAGGTCTCCCAGTATTACAGGAGTCACAAGTTAGTATAAGCTTGTGCACAGTTCAGAGTTAGTATCTAGTATGCAATAGGTTCAGGGTTAGTATATAGCATGTCCTCAGTTTAGTATATTGTATGCCATTGGTTCAGAGCATGTCCACAGTTTAGTATATAGTATGCATTAGGTTCAGAACATGTCCACAGTTTAGTATATAGTATGCAGTAGGTTCAGAGTTAGTATAGCATGTCCACAGTTTAGTATATAGTATGCAGTAGGTTCAGAGTTGGTTTGGGAGTATCGTCTCACACCAGTCAGGAACCACCCCACTCAGAGTTCCAGGACATTAATCAGAGCAGGTAACAGGCATATACTTGCGGTTAGTTGGTCCTGGCTAGGAAGCCAGCAGTGGGGAAGCCAGTGGCAAGAAGGTAGACAGTCCTTCACGCTGTTGTTAGGGATCCAGGTCTGGATATGTGGACAGAGTCCTCAGATGCAGTGGAGCTAGCAGGGTGCGCACTCCATTAGTGGAACACCCTGCTTAGCACCTGTCTTCTATTTAAGGGCCGGACGGTAAGTGGGCGGAGTCACAGGAGGGCCCAGCAGCCACTGCGTTCCACGCTGGAGCGCAAGCCAGCGTAACAACACAGGCGGTCGCTGCGTTCCACGCTGGAACGCAAGCCAGCGTATCATCGTAGACGGCCGGTGCGTTCCACGCTGGAGCGCAAGTCAGCGTATCGTCACAGGGAGCCGCTGTGATCCAGGCTGTACTGTTACACCCAGGGACAGCCAAGGTCATTGATCAATGAAGCAGATTTTAAATCCCAATATGAACGGTTAAAATGTGAAAATATGAAATTACGGTCTTTATCTAAAACCTAATTTAAATAGATTTCTCCCTTCCCCTAGAAAAAAAAACGGTTTTGGGACCTTGTAATCCTGCTTCTCTGGTAAAATGAATCTGAAGCTGGTTTGGGGCTGGGCAAATTAACATTTCAATGACTGGGTGGGTAGAAATTCTCCTGTACGGTTTCAGGTGAACCCTCCAAGACATTGATTTGTTAATTCAGTCCTATACAGTTGTATGTGTTCCAAAGGGTTTTAGTTTTTGTATTTGAGTTTCAGTTTTTAAGTTAAAATTTACTTTTTACTCAATCTCAATGTATATAGCAAGACTTTCTGTAACTGAAGTTTTCTATGTTGTTTTTTTCTCTCCTGTTTACAGGTCATCTTTTACTAATCCATTTTTATTTTTAGGTTTCATTGTTGTAATCAAGTTTTTCCTTTTTCATATTTTGGCATCTTTTTCGGGGGTTTTTCTGTTATTTTTGTCTATTTTTGTTTGGGTATTTCTTTAATTAATTTATATTTACATTTTTCTGCAGTTCTATATTCAATCTTAGCATACTTTTTTCCTTCTATTATTCTTTTCCAAGTGACGGTTCTAGACACCAGGACTCTTCTCTCTTTAACAACCAGAGGTTAACCCCGTATTTATTTTTACTTTATCAGCAGGAGATTGACTAGAGGAGCCACATTGTTCTGTAGAGGAAGAGGATATTCATTGTGCTGTGCAATTTAGTCTGGCGACGCAGTGCAAGGGTTGTGTGCATACACTGTGAGGGGTAGAGACATAACGCGGGGGTGTGATCTGTGGTTGTTGACTAATCCTTTGGCATAGTTCTGTACCACGGGTGTTGGAACAACAAGCTATAGAGTTGCACATCACCTCGGTCAGGGTTTCTAGTTTGCGGACTATAGTGGTATAGTGGTTGTAGTCCGTCAATCCACCGCAGAAGAAGGCACCGGGCGGTGCTCTCCTAAATTAGTGCACAGTTTACCCTGGACGCAGGGGTAAGACTAGAGTCGATTAATCGCCATGGGCAATGGGCCGTCCATGCAAGGGAAGGAAAGCGAGGCTTCCCACAGTCAGACGGCTGCACAGAACATGAAATCTAGTTTTGGGGAAAAGGCCATGAAACCCTTTAACCACCTCAGCCCCTATAGCTTAAACACCCTTAATGACCAGGCCACTTTTTACACTTCTGACCTACCCTACTTTCACCGTTTATTGCTCGGTCATGCAACTTACCACCCAAATGAATTTTACCTCCTTTTTTTCTCACTAATAGAGCTTTCATTTGGTGGTATTTCATTGCTGCTGATATTTTTACTTTTTTTGTTATTAATCGAAATTTAACTATTTTTTTGCAAAAAAATGACATTTTTCACTTTCAGTTGTAAAATTTTGCAAAAAAAAACGACATCCATATATAAATTTTTCTCTAAATTTATTGTTCTACATGTCTTTGATAAAAAAAAATGTTTGGGTAAAAAAAAAAATGGTTTGGGTAAAAGTTATAGCGTTTACAAACTATGGTACAAAAATGTGAATTTCCGCTTTTTGAAGCAGCTCTGACTTTCTGAGCACCTGTCATGTTTCCTGAGGTTCTACAATGCCCAGACAGTACAAACACCCCACAAATGACCCCATTTCGGAAAGTAGACACCCTAAGGTATTCGCTGATGGGCATAGTGAGTTCATAGAACTTTTTATTTTTTGTCGCAAGTCAGCGGAAAATGATGATTTTTTTTTTTTTTTTTTTTTTTCTTACAAAGTCTCATATTCCACTAACTTGTGACAAAAAATAAAAACTTCTATGAACTCACTATGCCCATCAGCGAATACCTTGGGGTGTCTTCTTTCCAAAATGGGGTCGCTTGTGGGGTAGTTATACTGCCCTGGCATTCTAGGGGCCCAAATGTGTGGTAAGTAGTTTGAAATCAAAATCTGTAAAAAATGGCCGGTGAAATCCGAAAGGTGCTCTTTGGAATGTGGGCCCCTTTTCCCACCTAGGCTGCAAAAAAGTGTCACACATGTGGTATCTCCGTACTCAGGAGAAGTTGGGCAATGTGTTTTGGGGTGTCATTTTACATATACCCATGCTGGGTGAGATAAATATCTTGGTCAAATGCCAACTTTGTATAAAAAAATGGGAAAAGTTGTCTTTTGCCAAGATATTTCTCTCACCCAGCATGGGTATATGTAAAATGACACCCCAAAACACATTGCCCAACTTCTCCTGAGTACAGCGATACCACATGTGTGACACTTTTTTGCAGCCTAGGTGGGCAAAGGGGCCCACATTCCAAAGAGCACCTTTCGGATTTCACCGGCCATTTTTTACAGATTTTGATTTCAAACCACTTCTCACGCATTCGGCCCCTAAAATGCCAGGGCAGTATAACTACCCCACAAGTGACACCATTTTGGAAAGAAGACACCCCAAGGTATTTCGTGATGGGCATAGTGAGTTCATGGAAGTTTTTATTTTTTGTCACAAGTTAGTGGAATATGAGACTTTGTAAGAAAAAAAAATCAAAAAAAAAATCATCATTTTCCGCTAACTTGTGACAAAAAATATAAAATTCTAGGAACTCGCCATGCCCCTCACGGAATACCTTGGGGTGTCTTCTTTCCAAAATGGGGTCACTTGTGGGGTAGTTATACTGCCCTGGCATTTTCCAGGGGCCCTAATGTGTGGTAAGTAGGTAAATGACCTGTGAAATCCTAAAGGTGCTCTTTGGAATGTGGGCCCCTTTGCCCACCTAGGCTGCAAAAAAGTGTCACACATGTGGTATCGCCGTATTCAGGAGAAGTTGGGCAATGTGTTTTGGGGTGTCTTTTTACATATACTCATGCTGGGTGAGAGAAATATCTCGGCAAAAGACAACTTTTCCCATTTTTTATACAAAGTTGGCATTTGACCAAGATATTTATCTCACCCAGCATGGGTATATGTAAAATGACACCCCAAAACACATTGCCCAACTTCTCCTGAGTACGGCGATACCAGATGTGTGACACTTTTTTGCAGCCTAGATGCGCAAATGGGCCCACATTCATTTTATGAGGGCATTTTTAGACATTTGGATCCCAGACTTCTTCTCACGCTTTAGGGCCCCTAAAATGCCAGGGCAGTATAAATACCCCACATGTGACCCCATTTTGGAAAGAAAACACCCCAAGGTATTCAATGAGGGGCATGGCGAGTTCATAGAAAAAAAATTTTTTGGGCACAAGTTAGCGGAAATTTATATATTTTTTTTTCTCACAAAGTCTCCCTTTCCGCTAACTTGGGACAAAAATTTCAATCTTTCATGGACTCAATATGCCCCTCACGGAATACCTTGGGGTGTCTTCTTTCCGAAATGGGGTCACATGTGGGGTATTTATACTGCCCTGGCATTCTAGGGGCTCTAAAGCGTGAGAAGTCTGGAATATAAATGTCTAAAAAATTTTACGCATTTGGATTCCGTGAGGGGTATGGTGAGTTCATGTGAGATTTTATTTTTTGACACAAGTTAGTGGAATATGAGACTTTGTAAGAAAAAAAATAATAATTTCCGCTAACTTGGGCCAAAAAAATGTCTGAATGGAGCCTTACAGGGGGGTGATCAATGACAGGGGGGTGATCAATTACAGGGGGGTGATCAATGACAGGGGGTGATCAGGGAGTCTATATGGGGTGATCATCCCCCTGTCATTGATCACCCCCCTATAAGGCTCCATTCAGATGTCCGTATGTGTTTTGCGGATCCGATCCATGTGTCAGTGGATCCGTAAAAATCATATGGACATCTGAATGTAGCCTTACAGGGGGGTGATCAATGACAGGGGGGTGATCAATGACAGGGGGGTGATCAGGGAGTCTATATGGGGTGATCACCCCCCTGTAAGGCTCCATTCAGATGTCCGTATGTGTTTTGCGGATCCGATCCATGTATCAGTGGATCCGTAAAAATCATACGGACATCTGAATGCAGCCTTACAGGGGGGTGATCAATGACAGGGGGGTGATCAATGACAGGGGGGTGATCAATGACAGGGGGGTGATCAGGGAGTCTATATGGGGTGATCACCCCCCTGTAGGGCTCCATTCAGATGTCCGTATGTGTTTTGCGGATCCGATTCATGTATCAGTGGATCCGTAAAAATCATACGGACATCTGAATGCAGCCTTACAGGGGGGTGATCAATGACAGGGGGGTGATCAATGACAGGGGGGTGATCAGGGAGTCTATATGGGGTGATCACCCCCCTGTAAGGCTCCATTTAGATGTCCGTATGTGTTTTGCGGATCCGATCCATGTATCAGTGGATCCGTAAAAATCAGACGGACATCTGAATGCAGCCTTACAGGGGGGTGATCAATGACAGGGGGGGTGATCAATGACAGGGGGGTGATCAATGACAGGGGGATGATCAATGACAGGGGGGTGATCAGAGAGTCTATATGGGGTGATCACCCCCGTCATTGATCACCCCCCTGTAAGGCTCCATTCAGACGTCCGTATGTGTTTTGCGGATCCGATCCATCTATCAGTGGATCCGTAAAAATCATACGGACATCTGAATAGAGCCTTACAGGGGGTGATCAATGACAGGGGGGTGATCAGGGAGTCTATATGGGGTGATCAGGGGTGATCAGGGGTTCATAAGGGGTTAATAAGTGACAGGGGGGGTGTAGTGTAGTGGTGTTTGGTGCTACTTTACTGAGCTACCTGTGTCCTCTGGTGGTCGATCCAAACAAAAGGGACCACCAGAGGACCAGGTAGCAGGTATATTAGACGCTGTTATCAAAACAGCATCTAATATACCTGTTAGGGGTTAAAAAAAATCACATCTCCAGCCTGCCAGCGAACGATCGCCGCTGGCAGGCTGGAGATCCACTCGCTTACCTTCCGATCCTGTGAACGCGCGCGCCTGTGTGCACGCGTTCACAGGAAATCTCGCGTCTCGCGAGATGACGCGTATATGCGTGACTCTGCGCAGCGCTGCCACCTCCGGAACGCGATCCTGCGTTAGGCGGTCCGGAGGTGGTTAAAGAATAGAGTAGGTGGTCCAAGGGAACTAATTGGAGTAGCCCTCTGGAAGTTAGGTAGAGCAATTTTGGCTGCAAAAGTCAATCATGGTAATTAAGCAGGACGTACAGAACCCAGTTTCAATCCGGAGGAACCGAGTAATGTACGCCTGGCCTGAGGGGTAAACTGAGTTTAGGGATCCGATGCAGGAGGCAGAGGAGGCTCTATCTGGGCTGACTTTGCTGAAACAGGCCGGATCCACTAAACCCGGGCCTACTGAAACAACCAGTACCCGAGGTAAGTGAGTCCCTAACTGTCACTTCCACCTCCACTACTGACAGGGTCGCTTTCTCTCTCTCTATCCCTCTCTCTCTCATCCCTGCCTCATCTCTCTATCTAACCTTGAGACGATGCACCATGTTGAATCCAGCTTCTCTTCGTCCTGGTTTTAAGGACAATGAGAAGGGGGGAAAGTGGTGGAGAAAACAATGATCTTCAACTTTTTTACTAACCATTCTAACCTCTCAAATGTCAATCAATTTCTAACCTAGTAGGCAATTACGTTGAGAACCATCACAACTGCCTTTTCTTTTATGGTACTTGGGTCAGATTTTTGCAAAGAAGGTAAAAATCATGCCCGATCCATGGCCTGAATGTTCTGCTGTAACCCTTTTATTCCATCAGGTATGCCCCCAGGCAGCTCCACGGGTTATCACCCGATGTCCACCACTGGGTTCGGGAGTTTCTCCCGGACCCAGACTCAATAACCAGTGTTCATTCTAGCCAACCAGGTGATTGGGTCGTGCTAAAGAAACATCCGAGGACGGGATATCTTGGGCCATTCCAGGTGCTGCTGATGACGCCAACCTCTCTGAAGTTAGAGAGACGAGACAACTAAGTCAAAGAATGAAGAGTATCACTTTTGTTTATTTGTTTAGTTTAATGTTTAGGGAGGGAAATGCACCTCAAACTAGCCAGGGCCACAAGGAAACATTTGTTGATAGCACTGGTTTTACATTCCTAGAGGGTAATATCAGCTATAGGTTTAATAGTAGCTCTGGTTACTCGCTTGTTAATCCTGTATGGGTGTCTGGGCAGCTAGGCGGCCCGTAGATGTGGTAAAGGGCATAAGTTTGTGGGATCCTCCAGTTGTGAGGGAGCTATAATGGTCAACCTTACTAATGAAACCCCCAATCTCTTTAATAACACCCATAGACCAGATTATATCTGCTGGAAAGAAAGGTGTGACGTTCAGACTCAGGGAGCGATCCTTCAGTCTATTCAGTTATTACTGGAGGCCCGTGACTGTCAGAAGTTCTTGTGTGGAGTTGACGGGTCCGTACTATTTCTGGTTTAGCCGCTTATAAGGTAATTCCCCCTAATGCCAGAGGTTCATGTGTCCTGGTGAAGTTTTTCCCTGTATCTTACGTTGCAGCCGATTGGGAGAAACTGATGGTGTGGAAGGAGGTAAAAAGGGCAGGGAGAGCTGGAAGGGATTTGTTTTCTGGCTGGACGGGATGGGGAGTTGGACTTATGAAGCAATTGAACAATTTCTCGTCCATAGTGGATGAGATGTTCAATGAAACCGTGGAGGCAGTGAGAGAGATCACCGAGAAACATCAGTAGAGCGTCCAGAGGAGGGTTTCTGTGAATTAGATAACGGTTATGCCTGGCTAGCAGACACCATTGACAAGGGTCAGGCCCATACTGACAGGAGCAGGGCAGAGGCGGAGCTAGGAATAGTGAGGGTCGAAATCCTTTTTAAAGCTTTGGGAGGTCTTGGGGCTCACTGGTTTTCCATTGGATCCGGGCGAAAGGAACTAGGACATGTACTTATGTTTTTTTGTTTCCATTCTTTCTATACGCCGGAGTGAGATGTTCCTGATGTCTAATCGACTGAGTTACCGAAGCCCGAGCAGACAAGATGCCCTGAAGACCAAACCATGAACCAGATGCGGAGAATTCCAAACCAACCGACGACCAGCGCGAAACACCACCTCCTGAGTCCGCTCCCGAAAATAATCTCTGAGTCAAGATTTGTTTTAAGCTACGTGTCAAGATTGACTTTCTGTTTTCCATCATGTTTTGTTTTATGGATTCAGGACTTTTCGTAGACAAGACTGTTTTTTTCAAAGAAGAAGATCGAGATTTGTCGAGGGACACTGGGGAGCATACGACAAAGAGGAGGGACTGTTGTGGAGATTTTATTAAGATGTGTATTTAATATATTGTGTATTGTCATCATCTCTCTCAGTGTCAGGGTAAACCATTGGAGTGGATATCTTCCCGTGTATGTCTTGTCACAGCTGCTGGGCGCAGATGTCTCCGTCGGCGAATGGTCGATGTGCTAAGCACTTGGTGTGGATGCATTTGTTAAGAGAGCAATATATGAAAGGAATGTGCGTTTGTTGTCTCTAGTGCGCCTGATCAGCCGTAGGAGATAATGACGTTGTCCTGTAAATAAACATGCATGAGGATCATAGTAACTTTATCTAGCATTGATCACTGAGCAAGGCTAGATAAAGTTCGCTCCAGTGGTTATTGTATACATGTGTTTGTGAGCTCGCTTTGTTCTCATCTTCCTGTGTCATCACTTCCTGTATGTCATCACTTCCTGTATGTCATCACTTCCTGTATCCTTGTTTTGGGCCAGCCCCTTTTACACCTTTTGTTAGTATATAAAAGAACCAGTTTGGGTAGGGGGAAGGGAATTTGCTCAGCAGAACTTAACATGAAAACACCTTTGGCTGACTGCGATTGAGATTTTTACCTTTCCTTACACAAAGACATTGGAGAGCAGATTTCTAAAATTAATATTTCTACAACAGATAATATTTCTAATTCAGAGTGTGGAGGTGGCAGGAGCATCAGGAGGTCACAGAGTTGCACAATGACAGAGTGTGGAGGTGGCAGCAACATGAAGAGGCCACAGAGAGGCAAGGTGACATAGTGTGGAGGTGGCAGCAGCATGAGGAGGCCACACATTGGCAAGATGACATAGTATGGAGGTGGCAGCAGCATGAGGACACCACAAAATGGCCCAATGACAGAGTCTGGAGGTGGCAGCAGCATGAGGAAACTACAGAGTGGCATAAATACAGAGTCTGGAGGTGGCAGCAGCATAAGGAGGCCACAGAGTGGCAAGGTGGCATAGTATAGAAGTGGCAGCAACATAGGGAGGCCACAGAGTGGAAGGGTAACATAGTATGGAGGTGGCAGCAGCATGAGCAGACCACAGAGTGGCTTAATAACAGAGTCTGGAGGTGGCAGCAGCATAAGGAGGCCACATAGAGGAAAGGTAGCATAGTGTGGAGGTGGCAGCAGCATCAGGAGGCCACAGAGTCGCTGGTTGACATAGTGTGGAGGTAGCAGCAGCATGAGAAGGCCACAGAGTGGCAGGATGACATAGTGTGGAGGTGGCAGCAGCATGAGGAGACCACAGAGTGGCCCAATGACAGAGTCTGGAGGTGGCCGTATCATGAGGAGGCCACAAAGTTTCAAGGTTGCATAGTGTAAAGGTTGCAGCAGCATGAGGAGACCACATAGTGGCAAGGTGGCATAGTGTGGAGGTGGCAGCAGCATGAGGAGGCCACAGAGTGGCAGGTTGACATAGTGGGGAGGTAGCAGCAGCATTAGAAGGCCACAGAGTGGCAAGGTGACATAGTGCGGAGGTGGCAGCAGCATGAAGAGACCACAGAGTGGCCCAATGACAGAGTCTGGAGGTGGCCGCATCATGATGAGGCCACAGAGTGACAGGGTGACAGAGTGTGGAGGTTGCAGAAGCATAAGGATACCACAGAGTGGCCCAAT
This sequence comes from Bufo bufo, assembly GCF_905171765.1. NCBI lineage: Eukaryota > Metazoa > Chordata > Amphibia > Anura > Bufonidae > Bufo > Bufo bufo. The sequence goes on along the minus strand of NC_053390.1, from coordinate 795,920,303 downwards.
GACAGAGTGTGGAGATGGCAGCAGCATCAGGAGGCCACAGAGTGGCAAGATGTGGTATCCACAAGTGTGGTATCCACAAGTGTAGAGGTGGAAGCAATATGAAGAGGCCACAGAGAGGAACGTGGCAGAGTCTGAAGGTGGCAGCAGCATGAGGAATCTACAGAGTGGCAGAAATACATAATCTGGAGGTGGCAGCAGCATTAGGAGGAGGCCACAGAGTGGCACAATGACAATGTGTAGATGGCGGCAGCATCAGAAGGCCACAGAGATGCAAGGTTTCATAGTGATGAGGTGGCAGCAGCATGAAGAGACCACAGAATGGCCCAGTGACAGAGTCTGGAGGTGGCAACAGCATGAGTAAACTACAGAGTGGCATAAATACAGAATCAGGATGTGGCAGCAGCATTAGGAAGCCACAGACTGGCAAAATGACAGTGTGTGGAGTTAGCGGCAGCAGCATCAGGAGGAGGCCACAGAGTAACAATATAACAGTATGGAGGTGGAGGCAGCATCAGGATGCCACAGAGTAGCAAGGTGACATAGTGTGGAGGTGGTAGCAGCATGAGAAGACCACAGAGTGGCCCAATGACAGAGTGTGGAGATGGCAGCAGCAAGATGAGGCCACAGAGTGGCAAGGTGACATAGTGTGGAGGTAGGAGCAGCATGAAGAGACCACAGAGTGGCCCATTGACAGAGTTTGGAGGTGGCGGCAACATCAGGAGGCCACAGAGTTGCAAAATGACAGGGTCTGGAGGTAATGGCAGCATGAGCAGAACACAGAATGGCTCAGTGACAGAGTCTGTAGGTGGCAGCAGCATGAGGAAACTACAGAGTGGCAGAAATACAGAATCAGGATGTGGCAGCAGCATTATGAAGCCACAGACTGGCAAAATGACAGTGTGTGGAGTTGGCGGCAGCAGCAGCATCAGGAGCAGGCCACAGAGTGACAATATGACAGTATGGAGGTGGCAGCAGCATCAGGATGCCACAGAGTGGCAAGGTGACATAGTCTGGAGGTGGCCGCAGCATGAGAAGACCACAGAGTGGCCAAATGACAGAGTCTAGAGGTGGCAGCAGCAGGAGGAGGCCAAAGAATGGCATAATATCAGAGTCTGGAGGTGTCAGCAGCAAGATGAGGCCACAGAGTGGCAAGGTGACATAGTGTGAAAGTAGCAGCAGCATGAAGAGACCACAGAGTGGCCCACTGACAGAGTTTAGGGGTCGCGGCAGCATCAGGAGGCCACAGAGTGGCAAAATGACTGAGTGTGGAGGTGGCAGCAGCATGAGAAGACCACAGAGTGGCACAATCACAGAGTCTGGAGGTGTCAGCAGCATGAGGAGCCAACAGAGTGGCAAGGTGACATAGTGTGTAGGTGGCAGTAGCATAAGGATACCACAGAGTGGACCAATGGCCAAGTGTGGAGGTGGCGGCAGCATCAGGAGGCCACAGAGTGGCACAATGACAGAGTGTGGAGGTGGCAGCAGCATGAGAAGACCACAGAGTGGCACAATTACAGAGTCTGGAGGTGGCAGCAGCATGAGGAGCCAACAGAGTGGCAAGGTGACATAGTGTGTAGGTGGCAGTAGCATAAGGATACCACAGAGTGGACCAATGGCCAAGTGTGGAGGTGGCGGCAGCATCAGGAGGCCACAGAGTGGCACAATGACAGAGTGTGGAGGTGGCAGCAGCATGAGAAGACCACAGAGTGGCACAATTACAGAGTCTGGAGGTGGCAGCATAATGAAAAGACCACAGAGTGGCACAATGACAGTGTTCGGAGGTGGTGGCAGCATGAGCAGAAGACAGGGTGGCCCAATGACAGAGTCTGGAGTTGACGGCAGCATGAGGAGGCCACAGAGTGGAAAGGTGACATAGTATGGAGGTGGCAGCAGCATAAGGATACCACAGAGTGGAACAATTACCGAGTGTGGAGGTGGCGGCAGCATCAGGAGGCCACAGAATGGCCCAATGACAGAGTCTGGAGGTGGCAGCAGCATGAGGAAACTACAGAGTGGCAGAAATATATTGTCTGAAGGTGGCGGCAGCATGAGGAGGAGGCCACAGAGTGGCAAAATGACAGTGTGGAGGTGGCAGCAGCATCAGGATGCCACAAAGTGGCAAGGTGATATAGTGTGGAGGTGGCAGCAGCCTGAGTAGAGTTGGCGGCAGCAGCAGCAGCATCAGGAGTTGGCCACAGAGTGGCAAAATGACAGTGTGGAGGTGGCAGCAGCATCAGGATGCCACAGAGTGGCAAGGTGACATAGTGTGGAGGTGGCAGCAGCCTGAGTAGACCACAGAGTGGCCCAATGACAGAGTCTAGAGGTGTTGGCAGCATGAGGAGGCCACAGAATGGCACAATATCATTGTGTAGAGCTGGCATCAGCATGAGGAGGCCACAGAGTGGCAAGGTGGCATAGTGTGGAGGTGGCAGCAGCATGAGGAGGCCACAGAGTGGCAAGTTGACATAGTGTGGAGGCGGCAGCTGCATGAGGAGACCACAGAGTGGCCCACTGACAGAGTCTGGAGGTGGTGGCAGCATGAGCAGACCACAGGGTGGCCCAATGACAGAATCTGGAGATGGCAGCAGCATCAGGAGGCCGCAGAGTGGCATAATTACAGGGTGTGGATGTGGCAGCAGCATGAGGAGACCACAGAGTGGCAAAATGACAGAGTCTGGAGGTGGCGGCAGCATTAGGAGGCCAAAGAGTGGCAAAATTACAGAGTGTGGATGTGGTAGCAGCATGAGGAGGCCACAGAGTGGCAAGGTGACATAGGGTGGAGGTGGCAGCAGCATCAGGAGGCCACAGAATGGCAAGGTGACAGTGTGGAAGTGGCAGCAGCATCAGGAGGCCACAGAGTGGCAAGGTTACATAATGTGGAGGTGGCAGCAGCATCAGGAGGCCACAGAGTGGCAAGGTGACATAGTGTGGAGGTGGCAGCAGCCTGAGTAGACCACAGAGTGGCCCAATGACAGAGTCTAGAGGTGTTGGCAGCATGAGGAGGCCACAGAATGGCACAATATCATTGTGTAGAGCTGGCATCAGCATGAGGATGCCACAGAGTGGCAAGGTGGCATAGTGTGGAGGTGGCAGCAGCATGAGGAGGCCACAGAGTGGCAAGTTGACATAGTGTGGAGGCGGCAGCTGCATGAGGAGACCACAGAGTGGCCCACTGACAGAGTCTGGAGGTGGTGGCAGCATGAGCTGACCACAGGGTGGCCCAATGACAGAATCTGGAGATGGCAGCAGCATCAGGAGGCCGCAGAGTGGCATAATTACAGGGTGTGGATGTGGCAGCAGCATGAGGAGACCACAGAGTGGCAAAATGACAGAGTCTGGAGGTGGCGGCAGCATTAGGAGGCCAAAGAGTGGCAAAATTATAGAGTGTGGATGTGGTAGCAGCATGAGGAGGCCACAGAGTGGCAAGGTGACATAGGGTGGAGGTGGCAGCAGCATCAGGAGGCCACAGAATGGCAAGGTGACAGTGTGGAAGTGGCAGCAGCATCAGGAGGCCACAGAGTGGCAAGGTTACATAATGTGGAGGTGGCAGCAGCATCAGGAGGCCACAGAGTGGCAAGGTGACATAGTGTGGAGGTGGGTGGCAATACTAGTACCCGCTTAAGATGGTGGGTGAAAGAAAGAGCACTTGGCATCAGATGCAGTGGCATAGGGATCGCCATAGCAACCATAGCAGTGGCTATGGGGCCCTACGCCACTGGGGGCCCGTCCAGGCCGCCTTGTGTTGATTTTTTTGATTTTTTTATTTACACACACACAGGCAGCCAGGCCCAAGCCTCGGACCGCCCGCCCACTACACTAGACTAGTGTAGTGGGCGGGGTGGTCCGCGGCTCCGGCCTGGCTGGGGAGAAGGAGTCAGGACTGGAGCAGGGCGCTCGCGCAGCAGATGATGTAGGCAGTGGAGGGGGCCGGGACTGGGGCATACCTGAGGGACGGAGCCAGCCACCAGCGCCGCAGGCCCGCAGCGCAGGAATCCTAAGTTCCGGATCTTCAATTGAAGCCGCGGCGGGCGTGTGTGGGGGGGTGGGGCCTGCTGCCGGCGACTTGCGGCGCCATTGTGAGCTGCAGGGCAGGCTAGGGGAGGGCCGAGGGCCGGCACAATTAGTGGTCAGTCCATCCGTGGCCCAGGCCGGCTCGGGCCTGGCTGGGGAGGAGTCAGGAGCAGTCAGAGCAGCACAGATAGAGGTAGGCAGTGGAGGGGGCCGGACCAGGGGCATACCTGAGTGGAGGAAGGAGGGACTGGAGCCGGTAGGCGGTGGAGGGGGCCGGTCCTCTTCTCTCTGCTCGGTGCTCCTGTCTCCTCGTCAACTGGTCTCCACTCCAGTCTCCAGTCCTGCCAGTCTGTGCCTGCTGCCTGCTGTGACTAGTGTGCTCTAAATAAAAGTAAGTGAAAGAAAGTGAGAACTTATGATTTATGAGATACTTGATCTGAATTCTGAAGTTAAAAAGAGCTGCCTGCAGAGAAGCAAGGGGCGCCCTCCTTATCATTGCAGGTCTGCAGGCAGCTCTTTTAAAATTCAGAATTCAGATCATCAGACTCTCACTAATTACAAATTTACAGCACATACACCCCTGTAGTGTCCACCATCAGACATGGGAGGGAAGAAACCCCAGAACAAGAGTGTGCCCCCCAACTTGGGGGGCACACTGACACTCTACAGTCGTGGCCAAAAGTTTTGAGAATGACACAAATATTAGTTTTCACAAAGTTTGCTGCTAAACTGCTTTTAGATCTTTGTTTCAGTTGTTTCTGTGATGTAGTGAAATATAATTACACGCACTTCATACGTTTCAAAGGCTTTTATCGACAATTACATGACATTTATGCAAAGAGTCAGTATTTGCAGTGTTGGCCCTTCTTTTTCAGGACCTCTGCAATTCGACTGGGCATGCTCTCAATAAACTTCTGGGCCAATTCCTGACTAAGAGCAACCCATTCTTTCATAATCACTTCTTGGAGTTTGTCAGAATTAGTGGGTTTTTGTTTGTCCACTCGCCTCTTGAGAATCGACCACAAGTTCTCAATGGGATTAAGATCTGTTGAGTTTCCAGGCCATGGACCCAAAATGTCAACGTTTTGGTCCCCGAGCCACTTACTTATCACTTTTGCCTTATGGCACGGTGCTCCATCGTGCTGGAAAATGCATTGTTCTTCACCAAACTGTTGTTGGATTGTTGGAAGAGGTTGCTGTTGGAGGGTGTTTTGGTACCATTCTTTATTCATGGCTGTGTTTTTGGGCAAAATTGTGAGTGAGCCCACTCCCTTGGATGAGAAGCAACCCCATACATGAATGGTCTCAGGATGCTTTACTGTTGGCATGACACAGGACTGATGGTAGCGCTCACCTTTTCTTCTCCGGACAAGCCTTTTTCCAGATGCCCCAAACAATCGGAAAGAGGCTTCATCGGAGAATATGACTTTGCCCCAGTCCTCAGCAGTCCATTCACCAATCTTTCTGCAGAAGATCAATCTGTCCCTGATGTTTTTTTTGGAGAGAAGTGGCTTCTTTGCTGCCCTTCTTGACACCAGGCCATCTTCCAAAAGTGTTCGCCTCACTGTGCGTGCAGATGCGCTCACACCTGCCTGCTGCCATTCCTGAGCAAGCTCTGCACTGGTGGCACTCCGATCCCGCAGCTGAATCCTCTTTAGGAGACAATCCTGGCGCTTGCTGGACTTTCTTGGACGCCCTGAAGCCTTCTTAACAAGAATTGAACCTCATTCCTTGAAGTTCTTGATGATCCTATAAATTGTTGATTGAGGTGCAATCTTAGTAGCCACAATATCCTTGCCTGTGAAACCATTTTTATGCAACGCAATGATGGCTGCACGCGTTTCTTTGCAGGTCACCATGGTTAACAATGGAAGAACAATGATTTCAAGCATCACCCTCCTTTTAACATGTCAAGTCTGCCATTTTAACCCAATCAGCCTGACATAATTATCTCCAGCCTTGTGCTCGTCAACATTCTCACCTGAGTTAACAAGACGATTACTGAAATGATCTCAGCAGGTCCTTTAACCACCTCCGGACCGCTGTACGCACAGACGCGTCCTGGAGGTGGTTGATTCATTCCTCCTGGACGCGCCGGCGCGTCCTCTCGCGAGACGCGAGATTTCCTGTGAACGCGCGCACACAGGCGCGCGCGTACACAGGATCGGAAGGTAAGCGAGTGGATCTCCAGCCTGCCAGCGGCGATTGTTCGCTGGCAGGCTGGAGATGTGATTTTTTTAACCCCTAACAGGTATATTAGACGCTGTTATGATAACAGCGTCTAATATACCTGCTACCTGGTCCTCTGGTGGTCCCATTTGTTTGGATCGACCACCAGAGGACACAGGCAGCTAAGTAATATGTTGCACCAAGCACCACTACACTACACCCCCCCCTGTCACTTATTAACCCCTTATTCACCCTTGATCACCCCTGATCACCCTATATAGACTCCCTGATCACCCCCCCTGTCATCGATCACCCCCCTGTCACTGATAACCCCCTGTATGGCTCCATTCAGAGGTCCGTATGAATTTTACGGATCCACTGATAGATGGATCGCATCCGCAAAACACATACGGACGTCTGAATGGAGCCTTACAGGGGAGTGATCAATGACGGAGGTGATCACCCCATATAGACTCCCTGATCACCCCCCTGTCATTGATCACCCCCCTGTAAGGCTGCATTCAGATGTCCGTATGATTTTTACGGATCCACTGATAGATGGATCGGATCCGCAAAATGCATAAGGACGTCTGAATCGAGCCTTACAGGGGAGTGATCAATGACGGAGGTGATCACCCCATATAGACTCCCTGATCACCCCCCTGTCATTGATCACCCCCCTGTAAAGCTCCATTCAGATGTCCGCATGATTTTTACGGATCCACTGATAGATGGATCGGATCCGCAAAACGCATACGGACGTCTGAATGGAGCCTTACAGGGGCGTGATCAATGACTGTGGTGATCACCCCATATAGACTCCCTCATCACCCCCCTGTCATTGATTACCCCCCTGTCATTGATCACACCCCTTTAAAGCTCCATTCAGACGTCCGCATGATTTTTCCGGATCCACTGATAGATGGATCGGATCCGCAAAACGCATACGGACGTCTGAATGGAGCCTTACAGGGGCGTGATCAATGACTGTGGTGATCACCCCATATAGACTCCCTCATCACCCCCCTGTCATTGATTACCCCCCTGTCATTGATCACACCCCTGTAAAGCTCCATTCAGATGTCCGCATGATTTTTACGGATCCACTGATAGATGGATCAGATCCTCAAAACGCATACGGACGTCTGAATGGAGCCTTACAGGGGCGTGATCAATGACTGTGGTGATCACCCCATATAGACTCCCTCATCACCCCCCTGTCATTGATTACCCCCCTGTCATTGATCACACCCCTGTAAAGCTCCATTCAGATGTCCGCATGATTTTTACGGATCCACTGATAGATGGATCGGATCCGCAAAACACATACAGGCATCTCCCTGGAGCCTTCCAGGGGGGGTGATCACCCCATATAGACTCCCTGATCACCCCCCTGTCATTGATCACCCCCCTGTCATTGATCACCCCTCTGTAAGGCTCCATTCAGACATTTTTTTGGCCCAAGTTAGCGGAAATTATATATTTTTTTCTTACAAAGTCTCATATTCCACTAACTTGTGTCAAAAAATAAAATCTCACATGAACTCACCATACCCCTCACAGAATCCAAATGCGTAAATTTTTTTAGACATTTATATTCCAGACTTCTTCTCACGCTTTAGGGCCCCTAGAATGCCAGGGCAGTATAAATACCCCACATGTGACCCCATTTCGGAAAGAAGACACCCCAAGGTATTCCGTGAGGGGCATATTGAGTCCATGAAAGATTGAAATTTTTGTCCCAAGTTAGCGGAAAGGGAGACTTTGTGAGGAAAAAAAAAATATCAATTTCTGCTAACTTGTGCCAAAAAAAAAAAATTCGATGAACTCGCCATGCCCCTCATTGAATACCTTGGGGTGTCTTCTTTCCAAAATGGGGTCACATGTGGGGTATTTATACTTCCCTGGCATTCTAGGGGTCCTAAAGCGTGAGAAGAAGTCTGGGATCCAAATATCTAAAAATGCCCTCATAAAATGAATGTGGGCCCCTTTGCGCATCTAGGCTGCAAAAAAGTGTCACACATGTGGTATCGCCGTATTCAGGAGAAGTTGGGCAATGTGTTTTGGGGTGTCATTTTACATATACCCATGCTGGGTGAGATAAATATCTTGGTCAAATGCCAACTTTGTATAAAAAAATGGGAAAAGTTGTCTTTTGCCGAGATATTTCTTTCACCCAGCATGGGTATATGTAAAAAGACACCCCAAAACACATTGCCCAACTTCTCCTGAATACGGCGATACCACATGTGTGACACTTTTTTGCAGCCTAGGTGGGCAAAGGGGCCCACATTCCAAAGAGCACCTTTAGGATTTCACAGGTCATTTACCTACTTACCACACATTAGGGCCCCTGGAAAATGCCAGGGCAGTATAACTACCCCACAAGTGACCCCATTTTGGAAAGAAGACACCCCAAGGTATTCCGTGAGGGGCATGGCGAGTTCCTAGAATTTTATATTTTTTGTCACAAGTTAGCGGAAAATGATGATTTTTTTATTTTTATTTTTTTCCCTTACAAAGTCTCATATTCCACTAACTTGTGACAAAAAATAAAAACTTCCATGAACTCACTATGCCCATCACGAAATACCTTGGGGTGTCTTCTTTCCAAAATGGGGTCACTTGTGGGGTAGTTATACTGCCCTGGCATTCTAGGGGCCCAAATGTGTGGTAAGGAGTTTGAAATCAAATTCAGTAAAAAATGACCAGTGAAATCCGAAAGGTGCTCTTTGGAATATGGGCCCCTTTGCGCACCTAGGCTGCAAAATAGTGTCACATATCTGGTATCTCCGTATTCAGGAGAAGTTGGGGAATGTGTTTTGGGGTGTCATTTTACATATACCCATGCTGGGTGAGAGAAATATCTTGGCAAAAGACAACTTTTCCCATTTTTTTATACAAAGTTGGCATTTGGCCAAGATATTTATCTCACCCAGCATGGGTATATGTAAAATGACACCCCAAAACACATTCCCCAACTTCTCCTGAATACGGAGATACCAGATGTGTGACACTTTTTTGCAGCCTAGGTGGGCAAAGGGGCCCATATTCCAAAGAGCACCTTTCGGATTTCACTGGTCATTTTTTACAGAATTTGATTTCAAACTCCTTACCACACATTTGGGCCCCTAGAATGCCAGGGCAGTATAACTACCCCACAAGTGACCCCATTTTGGAAAGAAGACACCCCAAGGTATTCCATGAGGGGCATGGTGAGTTCCTAGAATTTTTTATTTTTTGTCACAAGTTAGTGGAAAATGATGATTTATTTATTTTTATTTTTTTCTTACAAAGTCTCATATTCCACTAACTTGTGACAAAAAATAAAAACTTCCATGAACTCACTATGTCCATCAGCGAATACCTTGGGGTGTCTTCTTTCCAAAATGGGGTCACTTGTGGGGTAGTTATACTGCATTGGCATTCTAGGGGCCCAAATGTGTGGTAAGGAGTTTGAAATCAAATTCTGTAAAAAATGACCAGTGAAATCCGAAAGGTGCTCTTTGGAATATGGGCCCCTTTGCCCACCTAGGCTGCAAAAAAGTGCCACACATCTGGTATCTCCGTATTCAGGAGAAGTTGGGGAATGTGTTTTGGGGTGTCATTTTACATATACCCATGCTGGGTGAGAGAAATATCTTGGCAAAAGACAACTTTTCCCATTTTTTTATACAAAGTTGGCATTTGACCAAGATATTTATCTCACCCAGCATGGGTATATGTAAAATGACACCCCAAAACACATTCCCCAACTTCTCCTGAATACGGAGATACCAGATGTGTGACACTTTTTTGCAGCCTAGGTGGGCAAAGGGGCCCATATTCCAAAGAGCACCTTTCGGATTTCACTGGTCATTTTTTACAGAATTTGATTTCAAACTCCTTACCACACATTTGGGCCCCTAGAATGCCAGGGCAGTATAACTACCCCACAAGTGACCCCATTTTGGAAAGAAGACACCCCAAGGTATTCGCTGATGGGCATAGTGAGTTCATGGAAGTTTTTTATTTTTTGTCACAAGTTAGTGGAATATGAGACTTTGTAAGAAAAAAAAAAAAAATCATCATTTTCCGCTAACTTGTGACAAAAAATAAAAAGTTCTATGAACTCACTATGCCCATCAGCGAATACCTTAGGGTGTCTACTTTCCAAAATGGGGTAATTTGTGGGGTGTTTGTACTGTCTGGCCATTGTAGAACCTCAGGAAACATGACAGGTGCTCAGAAAGTCAGAGCTGCTTCAAAAAGCGGAAATTCACATTTTTGTACCATAGTTTGTAAACGCTATAACTTTTACCCAAACCATTTTTTTTTTACCCAAACATTTTTTTTTTATCAAAGACATGTAGAACAATAAATTTAGAGCAAAATTTCTATATGGATCTCGTTTTTTTTGCAAAATTTTACAACTGAAAGTGAAAAATGTCATTTTTTTGCAAAAAAATCGTTAAATTTCGATTAATAACAAAAAAAGTAAAAATGTCAGCAGCAATGAAATACCACCAAATGAAAGCTCTATTAGTGAGAAGAAAAGGAGGTAAAATTCATTTGGGTGGTAAGTTGTATGACCGAGCAATAAACGGTGAAAATAGTGTAGGTCAGAAGTGTAAAAAGTGGCCTGGTCTTTCAGGGTGTTTAAGCCATGGGGGCTGAGGTGGTTAATGACAGCAATGAAATGCAGTGGAAAGTTTTTTTTGGGATTAAGTTAATTTTCATGGCAAAGAAGGACTATGCAATTCATCTGATCACTCTTCATAACATTCTGGAGTATATGCAAATTGCTATTATAAAAACTTAAGCAGAAACTTTTCCAATTTCCAATATTTATCTAATTCTCAAAACTTTTGGCCACGACTGTAGTTCTGGGGTTTGTTTTCTTACCTCCCCTGTCTGATGGTGGACACTACAGGGGTGTGTGCTGTAATTAGTAAGTGAGAGTCTGATGATCTGAAGTTAAAAAGAGATGCCAGCAGTGATAAGGAGGGCGCCCCTTCCTTCTTTTGGGGGGCACACTCTAGTTCTGGGGTTTCTTCCCCCCCCCCCTTATATGACAGACTAAGGGTACTTTTACACTTGTGGCAGGACGGATCCGGCGGCAGGCTGTTCAGCCTGTCGGATCCGTCCTGCCGCTATTTCGCTGGACCGCTGCTCCGTCCCCATTGGGCGGTGGGAGAACTAGGATGGGTGTTTGGGTCGGAGCTCTGGAAGGGGTGGTGGGAGGCCTGATAGATATGTGGGGGGGGGGGGCCCATAATTTTTTTTTGCTATGGGGCCCATGCATTTCTAGCTACGCCCCTGATCAGATTTTTGGCATCAGGAGGGTGGCAGCATCAGAACAGTAGCTGAGGCCTGTAGCCTTAAGAAACCGTCTCTTTTGTCAATGTGTTGGTGTGGCACCATGGATGATCTAGTCTGATGCATCAGGAATTGGTGGGTGGAAATCCTGGCTGATCCACGTCTGATTCATCCTGACAAAGGTCAGTCTCTCCACATTTTGGGTGGACAGGCGAGTTCTTGGGGTAACTATGGCCCCTGCCGCACTAAAAACCCGGTCTGATGCCACACTACTGGCCGGCAGGACATCTTTTCCAGGGCAAACTCAGCCAGTTGTTGCCATTAATAGAGTTTGGCTGCCCAATAGTCCAGCGGATCTTCACCACAAAAGGCTCTAGAACATATAACTGCACCGCTGAAAGGCAAATAATATATATTTTTTTGCCACTAATACATGCCAAAAAGGGCTTTAGAAAACATAACTGCACCGCTGAACAGAAAATATATTTATTTTTGCCACTAATACACGCCAGAACTAGAAGTGCTGTAATTTTCGCACTTCAACACACAAAGTTTAATAAGCCATTTTTTCCCACTAATGCAAGCCAAAATTTGCTTTAGAACATATAACTGCACCGCACATCATTCCTCCCTTACCTTTCCCTACACCTTGAATAATCTTTCCCTGAACTTGTAAATACTTTTTTCATCACAATGAAGTCTTTCCTAGCACTGTCCCTAGCGCCTGCTGAAGTCTCTCCCTGCACTAAGTACTCTGGAAAACGACTGAATCCAAAATGGCTGAGGCTATTATAGGGCTGTGACATCACGGGGCTGGCTGCTAATTGACTGCAACCATGGCATTGTGGGTGATCCTTCGTTCCCAGAGTTTCTTGATCCATGTCCTCACATGTGCAGCAGCCATTTTAGGAAAAAATGCGAATTATTACCACGAAGTGTGAGGAAATTCGGATTCGGTGCGAATCGAATTATTCCTGAAATTCGGATCGAATTCCACTTCGTCAACTTCAATTCGCTAATCTCTAGTGTCTGTATATTATACTATGAACTCTGTGTATTATAATATCGACTATGTATAATGCAGAATCAAGGTGGCTCATCTGTCTGCTGTCAAGTATGAGGTGCTCAATGTCTAACTGACTCACCCTGTCAGAAAAAAGTGTATATATCTACGGTATAGACAGGCACTCTGCTACTGGTAACACTCGGAGAGGTAATAACGTAAAAAAAAGAACCTTTAATATAAATATATTAAAATAGATTAAACTGACCTCTAAAGTGCGCGCAAAAAATATTAAAAAAGATAATGACAGTCATATATATACAAATTGATACAAATTGATAACACCGATGATCTGACAATGATCACATAAAATCAGAAAAATCAATCAATGGCCATACATATAGTATTCTTTAGCAAAAACTGTACAAAATTGCATGTAGAGGATCCTTTTTTGCAAGTAAATATTTGAAAAGGTGTCCAACCTCTGTTCACAGAGATAGCAGTATATACTTCCACCTCATAGGAGCCACAATTGCTAGTGATGTTTGCAATACTGTGTTGCAACAATGTGGCAGCGTTTGATACGAAGGTGTAATAGAGCAAATCACTCTTAGCAGTTCAACAGCATCCGGTTTGATACGTAGGTATGTGTATTATAATATGGGCTCTGTGTCTTATAATATGAACTATGAGTATTATAATATAGACTCTGTGTATTATGATATAGACTCTGTATTATAATATGGAATATGTGTATTATTATATGAACTCTATGTATTATAATACGGGCTCTGTGTATTATGATATGGACTCTGTGTATTATAATACGGACTCTGTGTATTATAATACGGACTCTGTGTATTATACTATGGACTCTGTGCAATATAATATGGACTCTGTGTATTATAATATGGACTCTATGTATTATGATATGAAGTCTGTGTACTGTAATATGGACTCTGTGTATTATACTATGGACTCTGTGTCTTATAATATGAACTATGTGTATTATAATATGGGCTCTGTGTATTATGATATGGACTCTGTGTATTATAAAATGGAGTCTGTGTATTATAATATGGAGTTTGTGTATTATAATATGGACTCTGTATAATACTATGGACTCTGTATAATACTATGGACTCTGTGCATTATAATATGGACTCTGTGCATTATTTTATGGACTCTGTGTATTATAATATGGACTTTGTGTATTATAATATGGACTTTGTGTATTATAATATGGACTCTCTCTATTATACTATGGACTCTCTCTATTATACTATGGACTCTGTATTATGATATGGACTGGGGGGAATTTATCATAGACCAGCGTTGTGGAATCTCTAGACCTGGTGAAGCCATACTCTATATGACGTCATAATCATTGCCTGGACTGCTCACACTTATTGTGCTATTATGATGAATAGAATCTGAATGAGGTCAACCTCTTGTGATGTCACAATGTAGAATGTGGGTAACACTGGGTCACACCCTGGCACCTGTGTCAGTCTTCGTCTGTTTCATCATGTGCTCCCGCAAGAGACGCATTTTGGAGATAGGACAAGTTGAGGCGATTTTGGTCAAGAGAAGAAAAGTAGAAGAAGCCATTCCCCACAAGCGAGGAAGAGTAGAAACAGATGAAGTTGAGGATATGGAAGTTGAGGACCGGCAATACTCTGATGTCATTGAGATGAAAGATGCGTATGACGACACAGAAGAACCAATGGAGGTGGGGGGACGGCAGTACCCTGATGATGTTGAGATGAATGATGTAGAAGAGAAATTCACATTTGACAGGGATGGAGACTGCATAATGACGGACATCAGCGCCCCCAAACAGTAACCCTCTAAATAAGGTGCAGGGTATTCTCATTGTTTCTTATTTATTGTTACATCCTGGAACACTTGTACTTACTTTTTGTCTTTTATAAGATCTGGCTGTACAGAACCTGGAAAATACCATACATTACCTGGGACGATTCACAGGAAAAAAAAAACATCTACAGAGGTGCAAAACTGAAGGTCCACAATTACAGCCAAAATTGTCAGAAAACTAAAAAAAAAATCTTTCAATAAATATTTGTTAGTATGTTAATAGTGTTTTTATTTATTTATTTAATTATTTATGTATTTATTTTTGTACGGGGGTTTAATTGAGCAACTGTCCATGGCCTCTTCGTTCCAGCAGCATCATAAAGGTTGGTCTGGAGGAGGTAAATTTGGCAATTGTCCAGGGCCACTTCTTGCTAGGGGGATCCTAAAGAGGGTTGGTCTTGGAGGTTAATTGTGAAATCGACCAGGGCCATTTTTCCTAGGGAAATCCCTAGTTGAAGGGGGCATAACTATAGTAAAGGCGGCACTAAGAGAGAATAACTACTCTGTGTGGGAGCACAAGGGGTGCTAGGCGGGATCTGGTGAAGATAGAGGCGTGCTTAGCCTCCTTGGGCTTTTCAACAATTAAGAATTATTCTCTTGCACACGGTCAGCACCTTCTGCAATCCACGACCTTAGGGGTGTGCAACCTGTGTGGCCGCACAGAGTGTAATAACATGCACTACTGAAGAGGGTGCTAGATGGGCAGTGCTAATTGAACTGCAGTATGAGGCCTTGCCTGTTCACTAAATTAAGGGGCCACAGTTTTAAACTATCCTTAAACCTGTGTCTATTGACACAAGTATAGACCACAGAGAAAACTATAGAGTTTATATATAAAACTATAGGTAAAATTCTAAAACTTCCAGGGGGAGCAGTCACATGGGGAGGAGCTCCCATTGGCTTATTAACTGCACAGACTCCGCCACCACTTGTTGCTCTTCTGGCGGTACTGCACGGCTCTTCCAGGGACTGGACTGCATGTGTGTACAGAGAAGCACTTTGTAAAGAACCACAAGGCAATAAGTCATGTTCTCAATAAGGCTCGTCACTGGCCCTGTCCTCCTCTTACATCCTTGTGTTTATTCTAGCTATACCGATAAGTCAGGAGTAAAGATGAGCGGATTTTTAAAAAATTCGATTCGCCGTTTCGGCAATTTTTTTTAGTAAAATTTGGTTTGTTCTGAATATGGTCCCGGTGAATCACGTTAAAAGCGGCTATTTCCTGGCTGCAGAGAGCCTTTATAGTGGTGTAGAACACTGTGCCTTGCAGTAACACGCATAGGGAGTCTGCTGTGGTAGTGAAATAATACTGTGAGTCCGTATGACATGTAGATGACAGGCGTCGCACTTAGAATCACTGCACACTTCACTTATTTGGGCAGTCACGGGGCTAAAACTGACCAAATGACTCAAGTATAAACTCAACCTTAGAGATCAATGTTAGCCTCAAGAAGAAGCGTAGTCCTTTTACACAGTTGTCAGCTCTACATAGATGTCTACAGAACCTGTTCTATTAAACGCTTATACATGTAGAGCCCCCCGACAGAGTGGAGAGGGTGTCAGCAGAATGTTTGTGTTGATGTCACTGATTATTTTGCCCTTCCTCTGATCCGTCATTACAATAACCCACAAAAAACGGATCCTGTCTGTTCAGCATTTGCCTTTACTTGGTCAGCATTTGTTCAATAATCCATCAGTATTAATAATGGCAACAAAAAAAACAGGAGTGGATCCAAAACTGAGATGACACGTGAACGGAATATTTGCATGTCTTCTGTTTTGTGTACAAACTCCTTCTTTTGGCTACCAAATCACAAGCCAATTCTGATGGGACCATACAGGCCAAACAGCTGCTACACAGACAGGATCCGTTGAGTGTCTCATTTTTCCTTCCTTCTGACAGATCAGAAGAAGTGGAGGTGGCAGCAGCAGAATCAGATGAAATCTGACAGCAGAGCACCGCTTGCGTTCCAGCGTGGAACGCATCATGTATTTCATTTCATTGATCTGGTGGTGTTCCCTCGGCTGTCCAATGCTCTGAGGCGGGAGGAGACTGTGCCGGCAGGCTTCAGGACCGATGCGTTCCACGGAGGAACGCATACCGGATATCCGGTTTTTAGATGCGCTCCCTGATGGAGCGACCTGCCTCTGCCAGTCGCCGCTTGATCCCCACATGTATTCTTATCACCATGTATGACCCCCTCCTGTTTTAAATGTATGTATGTGTGAGTCTCTTGCCCCATCATTGGTTTGGATTAGGAGGAATAAGATAAGTGTCCGGAGACTGACGGAACCGGAAGTGATGAGATACGTTCCAGCGTGGAACGCATCACACTTCCGGTTTTCGCCTTTAGATGTTAATTTGCAGCCCATGTGATGTTAATTTACCTAATTTGCAGACTATATATTAGTGATGAGCGGCAGGTGCCATATTCGATTTCGACGAAATTCGCGAATATTCGATAGAATATTCGTTTTATATTTGTCGAAATCGAATATTCGTCATTATTCTTGTTATCGCAATTAATATGCGATTTAAATAATCGCGTATTGCGATTTTAACTTAAAGGCTACTCTCCTATTGAAATAGCAATGCGATTAATTCAAGTTATAATAATCGAATTTTGATTTTAACTTAGCACTGCTATATTCCATATTCGTTAATTCTAGCCTAATATGGAATATCACCATGGGAACGCCTCTATGTTAGAATATACCATCGGATTTGAGTTACATCGTGAAACTCAGATCCGACAGTATATTCTAACACAGAGGCGTTCCCATGGTGATGGGGACGCTTCAAGTTAGAATATACTGAGAACTGTGTACATGACTGCCCCCTGCTGCCTGGCAGGTGCTGCCAGGCAGCAGGGGGCAGACCCCCCCCCCCCTCCCCCCTGTATTTAACTTATTGGTGGCCAGTGCGGCCCCCCCTCCCCTGTATTAAATGTGACCAGTGTGGCCCCCCTCCCTCTATATTCATTGGTGGCCATTGCGGATTCCCAGTATTAAATTAGACCAGTGCGGCCTCCCCTCTCCCCCCCCCCCTAATTAAAATCACCCACCCCCCATCATTGGTGGCAGCGGAGCGGCAGTTCCGACACTACTCAGTAACCCTTACTGATGGGTTCCTTGTTTTCAGTAAGATGAAGCGGTTTGTACGCTTAGGACAACCCATTTTATTAAAACGGTCCTCGATGGCAAGTTAATCATTACTGGAACCCCAAATTAGCCATATCTATGGGGGAACCCGGCACCAAGTGTTTAATCCCCCTGCTGCAACACCACGAGGGAAACAAAGCACTACACAGTCGAAATCAATGATGGATTGTAGACTGCAGTCCATGTTCTGGTGTGGTGCATGTGGAAGGGAGTAGGTTCCTCCAGTAGTTCATAGCCGAAGACATTTCTGGTACTCGCTTCTCTCTGTACATTTTGTAAAAGGGTGTCTGTCAACTCCAAAGTAAGCATACCGACATGTAGGGTACGTTCCACAAAACATAACCATACCTTTTTTCTAAACATCCAGTCCTCTAATCTAGAGAAATGCTTCTTTTTACTGTTATATAAATGAGGTTTTCGTAGCACCACGGGCGGGGCTGCTCCATTTAGTGTACCTGGGTTTCTCCGAGTCATTACTACAGGCTCCGAAATATCAGGGACTGTCAAACAAGAGGGAGAAGCCTAAATGGTGTTGGTAGTGGAGTGATAGTGCACCAAATGGAGCAGTACTTCCCCCACAGTGCACCGAATACCTTATTTGCAAAAAAAAGGATTTCTCATTAGAAATTTTCACAAGAATAATATGGTTATGCTTAGGAGCACCTACCCTACATGGCATCATGCTGACCTTGAAAGTGATTTTGGCGGATTCCCAGTATTAAATTAGACCAGTGCGGCCTCCCCTCTTCCCCCCCTTCAAATTAAAATCACCCCCCCCCCCCCATCATTGGTGGCAGCAGAGCGGCAGTTCCGATCGGAGTCCCAGTTTAATCGCTGGGGCTCCGATCGGTTACCATGGCAGCCAAGACGCTATTGCAGTCTTGGCTGCCATGATTACTTAGCAATAAATAGAAGCATTATACTTACCTGCGAGCCGCGATGTCTGTGACCGGCCGGGAGCTCCTCCTACTGGTAAGTGAAAGGTCTGTGTGGCGCATTGCTTATAGCACAGACCTTTCACTTACCAGTAGGAGGAGCTCCCGGCCGGTCACAGACATCGCGGCTCGCAGGTAAGTATAATGCTTCTATTTATTGCTAAGTAACCATGGCAGCCAAGACTGCAATAGCGTCTTGGCTGCTATGGTAACCGATCGGAGCCCCAGCAATTAAACTGGGACTCCGATCGGAATGGCCGCTCCGCTGCCACCAATGATGGGGGGGGGGGTGATTTTAATTAGGGGGGGGGAAGAGGGGAGGCCGCACTGGTCTAATTTAATACTGGGAATCCACCAAAATCACTTTCAAGGTCAGCATGATGCCATGTAGGGTAGGTGCTCCTAAGCATAACCATATCATTCTTGTGAAAATTATTAATGAGAAATCTTTTTTTATGCAAATAAGGTATTCGGTGCACTGTGGGGGAAGTACTGCTCCATTTGGTGCACTATCACTCCACTACCAACACCATTTAGGCTTCTCCCTCTTGTTTGACAGTCCCTGATATTTCGGAGCCCGTAGTAATGACTCGGAGAAACCCAGGTACACTAAATGGAGCAGCCCCGCCCGTGGTGCTATGAAAACCTCATTTATATAACAGTAAAAAGAAGCATTTCTCTAGATTAGAGGACTGGATGTTTAGAAAAAAGGTATGGTTATGTTTTGTGGAACGTACCCTACATGTCGGTATGCTTACTTTGGAGTTGACAGACACCCTTTTACAAAATGTACAGAGAGAAGCGAGTACCAGAAATGTCTTCGGCTATGAACTACTGGAGGACCCTACTCCCTTCCACATGCACCACACCAGAACATGGACTGCAGTCTACAATCCATCATTGATTTCGACTGTGTAGAGCTTTGTTTCCCTCGTGGTGTTGCAGCAGGGGGATTAAACACTTGGTGCCGGGTTCCCCCATAGATATGGCTAATTTGGTGTTCCAGTAATGATCAACTTGCCATCGAGGACCGTTTTAATAAAATGGGTTGTCCTAAGCGTACAAACCGCTTCATCTTACTGAAAACAAGCAACCCATCAGTAAGGGTTACTGAGTAGTGTCGGAACTGCCGCTCCGCTGCCACCAATGATGGGGGGTGGGTGATTTTAATTAGGGGGGGGGGAGAGGGGAGGCCGCACTGGTCTAATTTAATACTGGGAATCCGCAATGGCCACCAATGAATATAGAGGGAGGGGGGCCGCACTGGTCACATTTAATACAGGGGAGGGGGGGCCGCACTGGCCACCAATGAGTTAAATACAGGGGGGAGGGGGGGTCTGCCCCCTGCTGCCTGGCAGCACCTGCCAGGCAGCAGGGGGCAGTCATGTACACAGTTCTCAGTATATTCTAACTTGAAGCGTCCCCATCACCATGGGAACGCCTCTGTGTTAGAATATACTGTCGGATCTGAGTTTCACGATGTAACTCAAATCCGATGGTATATTCTAACATAGAGGCGTTCCCATGGTGATGGGGACGCTTCAAGTTAAAATATACCATCGGATTGGAGAAAACTCCGATCTGATGGTATATTAATAGGGGACTCCTGACTTTACATTGAAAGTCAATGGGAGACGGATGTTGAAATCGCCATGTGATTACTTCGAGTTATATTAATCGCATTGCGATTTCAACTTGGACCTGGTTTACTATGGTCGGCTTGGTAGCGAATATGACGAATATATTCGTCATATTCCACAAAACGAAGATAACGAAGTATTCTGCATCTTAGTTTTAGCTCCATATTCGTCAACTTCGCTAATTCTAGCAATCATATAGGAAAGTTGACTATAGAGACAGCTAAGTTTAATTCGCTATGCGATTATATGACTCCTATTTTAAAAAATAAATAGAATAATTATAATACCTAATAATTATTATAATTATTCTATTTATAAAAAAAAAGCAAAGTAATATAATCGCATAGCGAATTAAATTTAGCTGTCTCTATAGTAAACTTTCCTATATGATTGCTAGAATTAGCGAAGTTGATGAATAGGTAGCTAAAACGAAGATGCAGAATACTTCGTTATCTTCGTTTTGTGGAATATGACGAATACATTCGTTATATTCGTTTTGTGGAATATGACGAATACGTTCGTCATATTCGCTAATTCTACCAAGCCAAACATAGTAAACCAGGTCCAAGTTGAAATCGCAATTCGATTAATTCAAGTTATAATAATCGAATTTCGATTTTAACTTAGCACTGCTATATATATGGAATATAGCAGTGCTAAGTTAAAATCGAAATTCGATTATTATAACTTGAAATAATCGAATTGCAATTTTAACGTAATTCTCAAATCCAACAGTACATTCTAGTATATGGAGACGTTCCCATGGTGATGGGGACGCTCCATGAGCACGGAAGTCGGCAGAAGCGGCAACGGGCACTGACTGGAGCAGCCAGGAAGCCAGGAATCCAAAGGACAGGTAAGAACAACTTTAGGGAAGTGGGAAAGAAAAAAATATAACAATAAAAAAACAAACAAAAAAAAAAAAATGAATATTCGAAATATCGAATTTATATCACTATATTCGAAATATTCGCGAATTAGCGAAGTGCCAATATTCGCAAAAAAAATTCGATATTCGAATATTCGCGCTCAACACTACTATATATGACCAGTTCAGACACACCATCAGTATCCCTTGAGAAAGCGACCGCGAAACACGTGTTGGGATCCAGGACTGTTTGGTCTGTATTTACCTTTACTGCATGTATTTCACCTATGTCTTTTTTTAGTTGAGGCACTATGCACTTTATATATATTGACTGAGGGCTGTGATTTATTACTTTTCCTCACAGCTTGGGAATTCTCATTGCAAAGTTATATGTAATATAATGTGACAGACCTGTGGAGATCATCCTGTGTGATTTAATGCTGCTTATGTATACGGATTTCTATGTTTTATACAAGTGTATGTCCAATAAAAGATTTTGTATTTCTATAATTTATGCTGTTCTGAGTCTAGTTTTGGGTAAATACTTGTAGTTAGTCTGGACAGCAACAATACCGGGCGTTTATTCGCTTTGCGATTTGGGTGTGTAGAATCAGGAGGAGGCCACATAGTGGCACAATGACAGAGTGTGAAGGTGACGGCAGCAGCAGCATCAAGAGGAGGCCACAGAGTGGCAAAATGACAGTGTGGAGGTGGCAGCAGCATGAGGGGGCCAAATAGTGGCAAGATGACATAGTGTGGAGGTGGCAGCAGCATGAGGAGGCCACAGAGTGGCAAGGTTACATAGTATGGAGGTGGCAGCAGCATTATTTAGACCACAGAGTGGCCCAATGACAGTCTGGAGGTGGTAGCAGCATGAGGAGGCAACAGAGTGGAAAGGTGGCATAGTGTGGAGGTATCAGCAGCATGAGGAGACCACAGAGTGGCCCAATGACAGAGTCTGGATCTGGTAGTGGCATCAGGAGGCCACAGAGTGGCAAGGTGGCATAGTGTGAAGGTGGCAGCAGCATGAGGAGACCACAGAGTAACTGTCATCGCCACCTCTCTGAGAAGCTCTGGCAGACGTTCTTCTGTACCTCTTGCATGGTGTTCTTTGTTTTGGTTTCACTTTGTCATCTCTTTTCCTTCTCCCAGCTGTCATCTATTTACACTGATTGCCTCCCTTTATATCCAATCCCATACTGCCTCACTTTGCGGTTTATACTACTTCCTGGATTGTGTTCACTGCTAGATCCTGCAACTGCTGGTTCCTCAGATAAGTCTTTTCCTTTATTTGTGTTTCCGTGCTGGCTTGATTCTAGGTGACCCTGACTCCCTCCGTATTAAGTGCACGGAGCCGGTGGTCGTGTCCCCTCACTATTATAGGGTTTTCAGGGGTCATACAGTCTAGGTACGAGGGCATGCAATCCTCTATCATAAAGATCTTTGCATGGGCATAGCAGTCAGGGTCAACTCTTAGGGTTTTATAGTGCTCACCCATATGTTCCTTAGTTTGGGATCAAGTCAGTCGGATGTTTATTTATAACTTCCAGTTTTCTGCAACACCATCCGTGACAGTAACAGGGTGAAATAGTGTGGAGGTTGCAGCAGCATGAGGAGGCCACAGAGTGGCAAGGTGACATAGTGTGGAGGTGGCGGCAGCATCAGGAGGCCACAAAGTGACACAATGACAGAGTGTGCAGGTGGCAGCAACATGAAGAGGCCACAGAGAGGCAAGTTACATAGTGTGGAGGTGGCAGCAGCATGAGGAGGCCACACAGTAGCAAAGTGACATAGTTGAAGGTGGCAGCACCATGAGGAGACCACAGAATGGCCCAATTACAGAGTGTAGAGGTGGCAGCAGCATGAGGAAACTACAGAGTGGCAGAAATACAGAGTCTAGAGGTGGCAGCAGCATTAGGATACCACAGAGTGGCAAAATGACAGAGTGTGGAGTTGGCGGCAGTAGCAGAATCATATGGAGGCCGCGGAGTGGCACAATGACAATGTAGAGGTGGTGGCAGCATCAGGAGGCCACAGAGTGGCAAGGTGACATAGTGTGGAGGTGGCAGCAGCATGAGGAGGCCACAGAGTGGCAGGGTGACATAGGGTGAAGGTGGCAGCAGCATGATAACACCACAGAGTGGCCCAATGACAGAGTCTGGGAGTGGCAGCAGCATGAGGAGGCCACAGAATGGCACAATGACAGAGTGTGGAGGTGGCAGCAGCATAAGAAGGCCAAAGGGTGTCAAGGTGACATAGTGTGGAGGTGGCAGCAGCATGAGGAGGCGACAGAGTGGCCCATTGACAGAGTCTAGAGGTGGCGGCAGCATCAGGAGACCACAGAGTGGCACAATGACAGAGTCTGGAGGTGGTAGCAGCATGAAGAAACCATAGAGTGGCAGAAAGACAGAGTCAGAGTGGCGGCAGCATCAGGAGTCCGCAGAGTGGCACAAAGACAGAGAGTGTAGGTGGCAGCAGCATGAGGAGACCACAAAGTGGCACAATGACAGCGTCTGCAGGTGGTAACAGTATGACCAGACCACAGGGTGGCCCAATGACAGAGTCTGTAGGTGACAGCAGCATCAGGAGGCGGCAGTGTGGCACAATTACCAAGTGTGGAGGTGTCAGCAGCATGAGGAGACCACAGAGTGGCAGAATGACAGAGTCTGGAGGTGGCGTCAGCATTAGGAGGCCACAGAGTGGCAAACTTACAGAGTGTGGAGGTGTTAGCAGCATGAGGAGGCCACAGAGTGGCAAGGTGACATAGTGTGGAGGTGGCAGCAGCATCAGGACGCCACAGAGTGGCAGGGTAACATAGTGTGGAGGTGGCAGCAGCATTAGGAGTCCACAGAATGGCAAGGTGCCATAGTATGGAGGTGGCAGCAGCATCAGGAGGCCACAGAATGGCTCAATGAGTCTGGAGTTAGCAGCAGCATGAAGAAACTACAGAGTGGCAGAAATACAGAATCTGGAGGTGGCGGCAGCATTAGGAGGCCACAGAGTGGCAAGGTGACATATTGTGGAGGGGTCAGCAGCATGAGAAGACTACAGAGTGGCCTAATGAAAGGAGGTGGCAGCAGCATGAAGAAGACACACAATGGCACAATGACAGAGTGTAGAGGTGGCAGCAGCATGAGGAGGCCACAGAGTGGCAGAAAGTCAGAGTATGGAAGTGGCAGCAGCATTAGGAGAGTGATAGAGGGTGCAGGTGGCAGCAGCATGAAGAGACCACAGAGTGGCCCATTGACAGAGTTTGGAGGTAACGGCAGCATGAGGAGACCACAGAGTGACACAATGACAGCGTCTGCAGGTGGTGGCAGCATGACCAGACCACAGGGTGGCCCAATGACAGAGTCTGTAGATGGTGGCAGCAGCATCAGGAGGTGGCAGAGTGGCACAATTACTTTTTGTGGAGGTGGCAGCAGCATGAGGAGACTACAGAGTGGCAGAATTACAGAGTTTGGAGGTGTTTGCAGCATGTGGAGGCTACAGAGTGGCAAGGTGACATAGTGTGGAGTTGGCAGCAGCATCAGGATACCACAGAGTGGCAAGGTATTATAGTGTGGAGGTAGCAGCAGCATCAGGACGCCACAGAGTGGCAAGATCACATAGTATGGAGGTGGCAGCAGCATCAGGAGGCGACAGAATGGCTCAATGACAGAGTCTGAAGGTAGCAGCAGCATGAAGAAACTACAGAGTGGCAGAAATACAGAGTTTGAAGGTGGCGGCCGCATTAGGAGTCCACAGAGTGGCAAAATGACAGAGTGTGGAGTTGGCGGCAGCAGCAACATTAAAAGGAGGCCACAGGGTGGCACAATGACACTGTGGAGGTGGCGACAGCATCAGGATGCCACAAAATGGCTAGGTGACATATTGTGGAAGGGGCAGCAGCATAAGAAGACCACAGAGTGGCCCAATGACAGGGTTTGGAGGTGGCAGCAGCATGAAGAGGCCACACATTGGCACAATGACAGAGTGTAGAGGTGGCAGCAGCATGAGGAGGCCACAGAGTGGCAAGGTGACATAGTGTGGAGATGGCAGCAGCATGAGGAGGCCACAGAATTGCAAGGTGACATAGTTTGGAGGTGGCAGCAGCATGAAGAGACCACAGAGTGGCCTTTTGACAGAGTCTGGAGGTGGCGGGAGCATCAGGAGGCCACAGAGTGGCCCATTGACAGAGTGTGGATGTGGCAGCAGCATGAGGAGACCACAGAGTTGGACAATGACAGATTCTGGAGGTACAAAATGGCCACGGGGAGAGAAAGGTGCTAATAGGGTGTGTATGTCAAATAAAGTGTCCTCCAAACACAGGAGGGTTAATTATGCTCACCTTTTTAGGTTGCACCAATATTGGGCGCAACCACAATGAAGGCCAACTGGAGAAGTAACTGCATAACCTACATAGAAAATGCCAGACCGCTTATACTAATTAAATCCTATATTACAAAAAAAAAACACAATTGAATACATACATGATTATAGCGCCATCCTGGAGGAGACACAGTATGGGTAATTGTCCTATGTTCCTGTTTTCATTTGAATTCTTACATATGCACTTTAGTGAATAATCATGTTGGATGAACAAGGACTTGCGTCCACTGTATGTTTCCTCCAGTGATGTCGTTTTTTATCTCCTGCACCAATTTCTTTTAATCATGTATGTATTCAATTGTGATTTTTTTTTAATAAAGGATTTAATTAGTATAAGCGGTCTGGCATTTTCTATGTAGGTTATGTATATAGTATGATGATTGCCACAGGCTTAGTCATTACTTGAACAAGTAATCATCCCACGGTTGGGGTATAGTATCAGATGGTGGAGAAGTAACTAGTTGGTGCTGCCGATTCAGTCCAAAATCTTCTTAGTCGGGGGCCAGACCGCCAACCGGGTGAATAATAGTACAGGAGCTCCACTGGACCATGGAAGTCAAGTGAGCGTGTGGACATAAGGCGCAGGATCACTACCAGATGTTGAATGTCATGAAGTTTATTGGAAGACAAAGCAATTCGGGGTTCTACGGACCCCTTTATCAAGTCTGTGAGGCTGCAGAGGAAGGGACCAGAAGTAGGGCCGTTCGCTGCCGACACGTGGGGCAGCAGCATCAGGAGACCACAGAGCGGCAAGACGACATAGTGTGGAGGTGGGTGGCAATACCAGTACCCGCTTAAGATGGTTGGTGAAAGAAGGAGCACTTGGCATCAGATGTGTGGCATAAGGCAGGTGGCAGCATCAGAATAGTAGCTGAGGCATGTAGCCAGAACAAACCGGTCTCTTTTGTCAAAATGTTGGTGTGGCAACATGGATGATCTAGTCTGATGTATCAGGAATTGCTGGGTGGAAATCCTGGCTGATCCACGTCTGATTCATCTTGACAAAGGTCAGTCTCTCCACATTTTGGGTGGACAGGAGAGTTCTTCTTCGGGTAACTATGGCCGCTGCCGCACTAAAAACCCGCTCTGATGCCACACTACTGGCCGGGCAGGACAGCTTTTTCAGGGAAAACTCAGCCAGTTGTTGCCACAAATCTAGTTTGGCTGCCCAGTAGTCCAGCAAATCTTTACCACAAAAGGCTTTAGAACATATAACTGCACCGCTGAACTGCAAATAATATATTTTTTTTCGCCACTAATACACACCAAAAAGGGCTTTAGCACATATAACTGCACCGCTGAATGGCAGATATATATTTTTTTGCGACTAATACACGTCAAAAGTGCTCTAATTTTCACACTTCACCACACAACGGTAAATAAGCCCTTTTTTCCCCACTAATATAAGCCAAAATATGCTTTAGAACATATAACTGCATCGCACAAGGGCAAATAAGACATAGAAATATTTCCTTGTAATAAACCCTGTTAATGGCTGTATCAAACAGCACTTGCACCCCAATAACAAGAACGGTTTGCTGGAATTACAGAGCTGTATAATGGCAATTTAAATCCGCAGTCAGTGCAGCAAGGTGTAATAGGATTGAGCCTATTACCCAGGCTGTAACCTCCCCTACTGAACCCTGTTCTGCTTCAATGCTGTGGAATGATTCCTCCCTTTCCTTTCCCTAAACCTTGAATAATCTTTCCCTGAACTTGTAAATCGTTTTTTTCAGCACAATGAAGTCTTTCCTAGCACTAAGTACACTGGAAAATGGATGAATCCAAGATGGCTGAGTTCCTTGCTCCATGTCCTAATACGTGCAGCAGACATTTTTGGAAAAATTGGAATTCCACTTCGTCAACTTTGATTTGCTCATCTCTATCTAGTTTGATCCTCAGCAATCTTATATTTATCACCTATCCTGTGGATAACCGATAAATTCTGATTGTGGTAAAAACCCCTTTAACATATATTACACTGCTCAAAAAAATAAAGGGAACACTTAAACAACACAATGTAACTCCAAGTCAATCACACTTCGGTGAAATAAAACTGTCCACTTAGGAAGCAACACTGAGTGACAATCAATTTCACATGCTGTTGTGCAAATGGGATAGAAAACAGGTGGAAATTATAGGCAATTAGCAAGACACCCCCAATAAAGGAGTGGTTATGCAGGTGGTAACCACAGACCACTTCTTAGTTCCTATGCTTCCTGGATGATGTTTTGGTCACTTTTGAATGCTGGCGGTGCTTTCACTCTAGTGGTAGCATGAGACGGAGTCTACAACCCACACAAGTGGCTCAGGTAGTGCAGCTTATCCAGGATGGCACATCAATGCGAGCTGTGGCAAGAAGGTTTGCTATGTCTGTCAGCGTAGTGTCCAGAGCATGGAGGCGCTACCAGGAGACAGGCCAGTGCATCAGGAGACGTGGAGGAGGCAGTAGGAGGGCAACAACCCAGCAGCAGGACCGCTACCTCCGCCTTTGTGCAAGGAGGAACAGGAGGAGCACTGCCAGAGCCCTGCAAAATGACCTCCAGCAGGCAACAAATGTGCATGTGTCTGCTCAAACGGTCAGAAACAGACTCCATGAGGGTGATATGAGGGCCCGACGTCCACAGGTGGGGGTTGTGCTTACAGCCCAACACCGTGCAGGACGTTTGGCATTTGCCAGAGAACACCAAGATTGGAAAATTCGCCACTGGCGCCCTGTGCTCTTCACAGATGAAAGCAGGTTCACATTGAGCACATGTGACAGACGTGACAGAGTCTTGAGACGCCGTGGAGAACGTTCTGCTGCCTGCAACATCCTCCAGCATGACCGGTTTGGCATTGGGTCAGTAATGGTGTGGGGTGGCATTTCTTTGGAGGGCCGCACAGCCCTCCATGTGCTCGCTAGAGGTAGCCTGACTGCCATTAGGTACCGAGATGAGATCCTCAGACCCCTTGTGAGACCATATGCTGGTGCGGTTGGCCCTGGGTTCCTCCTAATGCAAGACAATTCTAGACCTCATGTGGCTGGAGTGTGTCAGCAGTTCCTGCAAGACGAAGGCATTGATGCTATGGACTGGCCCGCCCGTTCCCCAGACCTGAATCCAATTGAGCACATCTGGGACATCATGTCTCGCTCTATCCACCAACGTCACGTTGCACCACAGACTGTCCAGGAGTTGGCAGATGCTTTAGTCCAGGTCTGGGAGGAGATCCCTCAGGAGACCGTCCGCCACCTCATCAGGAGCATGCACAGGCGTTGTAGGGAGGTCCTACAGGCACGTGGAGGCCACACACACTACTGAGCCTCATTTTGACTTGTTTTAAGGACATTACATCAAAGTTGGATCAGCCTGTAGTGGGTTTTTCCACTTTAATTTTGAGTGTGACTCCAAATCCAGACCTCCATGGGTTGAAAAATTTGATTTCCATTTTTTAACTTTTGTGTGATTTTGTTGTCAGCACAGTCAACTATGTAAAGAACAAAGTATTTCAGAAAAATATTTAATTAATTCAGATCTAGGATGTGTTATTTTGGTGTTCCCTTTATTTTTTTGAGCAGTGTATTTTATCATCGATACTGTCACAATTTTGTGGCAAATTCTTTGCAAAAATTATAGAAAAGCATTTCCCTTTAATAAAAATGCCAATCAACAAGCTTTTAGCTGTGGGCACTTGGAAGCCATCACAGTCATGCCTCGTATTGGCATGGCTGTGATTGGCATATGCAGCACGTGACCCCGCCTGTATGACTGCTGGTATTCAGGAACAGGGATTAGGATGAGACAGCTACCACAGGCCCCCCTCCCACCTTACTATACCAAAGGACACGGACACCGTATTATAACTTCAACTTGTTTTACTGGGTGATGATCGGCCACAGCTAAACATTACAACGGCAAAAGTAAGCTCATCCCCCAACCATTCCTTCGGTGCGGTGTGCCAACCCCTGGGCCCCAAGGGGCACGTGCGCCAAATCTTTTATCACCAGCTCCTTTTGTCTAACTTTCCGCCAGCTGTGACTTCCAACTCCAATCCATAACCAGGAACCTCAAAAGAAAGAAAAAACAACATGACCATCCAATCATAAACATTAACATACCACAAAAGAGAGGGAGGGCAGGACCAGCTTGCCTTCGCCGTAAAGAGGAAGGGCCAGAAGCATGGAGGAAGTATTTAACCCTTCCCATTGCCACCTCCCCTTCCTGTCCTTCACTCCGCCACTCCTCTTTAACCCTTTTGTTCCTTCTCTAAATTCCCACCCTTCTCATTCCCATTTACAGCCCGTCGGGCAACATTTAGTGTTATGGGAGGGGGCCTTTATTTATTAACAACCAGGGAAGGGGTGGGGGAACCACCAGTCCCTTATCACCCTCCCTAAACCGTCGGGTGCTGTCCAAAATGCCGGATCACGTGTTGCGCCACCATTCTGCTCTGACTAGTGTAAAGATGGGACGCAGCTGCAGTGAGGGACAGTGTTAGGTTTTTCATCTGGCTGTTAACTCTGTGGGTGACCTTTAGCCATTTTTTGGTGCGAAATACACCTACTTTGCACCTGTGGCACAGAAATACAATACTTAATCTGGCTGTTAATTTTGTCAGTGATCTATAGACATTTTTTGGGGTGAAATACAAATCCTTTGCACCGGTCACATGAAAATACAATAGTTAATCAGTCTGTTAATTCTGTGGGTGACATAATTCTATTTTTGAGGAATGAGGAGAGCATCAAATAAGGGTCATGGCCATGGTGCTGCTGGTGTTGGTGATGGGGGAGCTACTGTTGCAAGGAGAGGAGGTTGTCGAACTGTGCCAGCTATGTACCCAAATGAAACACCTTCCTCTGGTGCACGCAGACAACAGGACATTCTGCGTCATTTTGTAGGCCCGAATGCCGCTCTACGAATGGTGAGGCCAGAACAAATAGAGGCGGTAGTAGATTGGATGCCTGACATTGCCTCCAGTTCCTGCACATTGTCTTCCACCCATATAGACCTTCTTTCCAGATCTTCTATTCTGACCTCTGGTGGAGTTGGAGTTGCTGTGAAGCTGTTGGAACTGCTGCTGTCGGATATCCGGTTTTGTCCTGTTATTGTCTTCTGTTTGTTGTCTCCCTTCGGGGATTGTATGTGGTGTTTGTGTTGTTTGTCCTTTCTCTGGTGTTACCCTAGGTGTCAGTGGTGAGGCATAGTGCTCCCACCGCCCTATTCACTACCTAGGGCTTATTTCAGGGTAAGCCAGGGACGAGGCACGTGATCGGCGTACGCGTGAGTAGCCCGTCTAGGGATGTCAGGGTAGCCAGGTGCCAATAGCTAGGTGATTTAGAGGTCACCCCTCCTCCCTCTCCTTAGTGAAAGGGTACTCTCCTTACCTCCCCTTTGCGCTGCCCGTCTGTTACCTGCCATATTAGACGTGATATTATATCATGGATAGTGATGAGCGATAGAGGGTGCTGTTCATGAGTCATGATTACAGCACCCTCTATTAGTTGTATAGTGTTATGACAAGACTATTTGCTGAGATCATATTTGCTATATTGCTCTATATTTGTTTTTTAGAATATTCTTAATATTCTAAAAAACAAATATATAGCAATAAAGCGAATATTATTTAATAATTATGTAGTAAGTCAGTGATAATATCTGACACTTGAAAAGCTGGGTAATAACGCAGTGTAGATCACAAGTTATTATCCAGCTTTCCTAGTGTCATATTTTATCACTAAGTTATTACCCCGCTTTTCCAGTGTCATATATAATCCTAGTGTAGATCGCAAATATTCTAATCGCGAATTTTCCATGCAAAAGGCTGCACTAATAAGCTTGTCATAAGACAGTCTAATATTCTTGTCAGAAGACTATGAAACCAATAGAGGGCGCTATTGAGTTATGAACAGCGCCCTCTATTGGTTTCATAGTCTTCTGACAAGAATATTAGACTTGTCATAAGACTGTAAAACCAATAGAGGGTGCTGTTCATAACTCCATAGCGCCATCTATTGGTTTTCATAGTCTTATGACAGCTGAAAAACAAGGCAGATTCTGC
This sequence comes from Bufo bufo, assembly GCF_905171765.1. Classification (NCBI taxonomy): domain Eukaryota; kingdom Metazoa; phylum Chordata; class Amphibia; order Anura; family Bufonidae; genus Bufo; species Bufo bufo. Next base: position 795,888,926 of record NC_053390.1, on the reverse strand, counting down.
TCATTTGCATGTCTTTCCCATAAGCCCATGTTTATGAAAATTCGTTTTTACATGGCAAAACTGTATAGAAAGGTTATTGAATATTTTGTTAGGACAATCGGAAAACTTTTTGTCGCCCTAATGATACTGATCTAGGTGTGCAGGTCCACCCAAGCCATCCAACAGATGCAAAATAACTTTGAGCTTTACTGGTTTTCCATCAGATGAGAGCCTGTTTGGAATATCTCATAGTGCACAAGGCTGCTTTTGTAAGGTATGCTAGCTGTCATCTGTTTCATGGATAGATTGGCTTTTGTCAGATAGCCTTTGTGTGGTGTTGTATGTCATATGTAATAGGAGTTTAAGATGCATTCAGCTATCCTTATAATGCTGTTTCCAAACCATTTTTATAGGGTTTCCATCAATTTCTAACCTTGTTTTATGAACCAGACACTCTCTTCTCTTCCGAGCAGGGAGGGCCTGGTTGTCTCCCATTTACTTCCATTATACTCGGCCCAGCACATGAATATAGCAATGTGTTCGGCCAAAAACTAGTGTTGAGCGCGAATATTCAAATAACAAATTTTTATTTCAAATATCGCAACTTTGAGATTTCGCGAATATTTTGAATATAGTTCTATATATTCGCGAAATCAAATTATTTGCATGGATGCTACCCACCTCAAGGCAAAATGTAATCAGATTGCGGGTGCGAAATGGTTTTCCAAAATTGATTTAAGGGGAGCCTACAATCTGATTCGCATCAAAGAGAGGGATGAGTGGAAGACAGCGTTTAACACTCCTGAGGGGCATTATGAAAACCTGGTCATGCCATTTGGCCTGGCTAATGCTCCTGTTGTCTTTCAACACTTTGTCAACGATATCTTTTGTCATCTTGTCGGCAGATTTGTGGTGATATATCTTGACGATATTTTGATCTATTCACCCGATCGGGAGACACACAGGGTACATGTCATGCAGGTGTTGCAGATTTTACGGACAAATAAGTTATATATTAAATTGGAGAAATGTGTATTCGCCATACAGGAGGCACAATTCCTGGGTTATCTGCTATAAGCTTCAGGGTTCCGTATGGATCTAGAGAAGGTCCGCGCGATCCTAGAATGGGATCTTCCTGAGAACCTAAAAGCTCTGCAGCGTTTTTTGTGGTTTGCCAATTTCTATAGAAAATTCATTCAGAACTATTCTGCGATTGTCAAACCCCTTAGGCCTCTTTCACACGGGCGTTGCGGGAAAAGGTGCGGGTGCGTTGCGGGAACATGCACGATTTTTCCGCGCGAGTGCAAAACATTGTAATGCGTTTTGCACTCGCGTGAGAAAAATCGCGCATGTTTGGTACCCTTGAGATCGGTGTTCTGTAGATTGTATTATTTTCCCTTATAACATGGTTATAAGGGAAAATAATAGCATTCTGAACACAGAATGCATAGTAAAATAGGGCTGGAGGGGTTAAAAAAAAATTAAACATAATTAAACTCATAGATCATACGAGTGTATCACTGTACAGCAGCGGCGGCATGAAGCGCACTAAAAAAGTCATAGCAACCAATGACGCCGTGCGCTCCTGCTGTCAGAAGGAATCCAGGCTGGGTTACCACGGACCGCTCTCACGGACGCGGAACACGGCCGTGTGCATTAAGCCTAATCCACTTGCTCGCGCAGCACGGCTTCTCTTCTGTCTCCTTCTTTGCTGATTGCAGGAAGAGGACCTGTGGTGACGTCACTCCGGTCATCACATGGTCCATCACATGATCCATCACCATGGTAAAAGATCATGTGACGGACCATGTGATGACCGGAGTGACGTCACCACAGGTCCTTTTCCTGCAATCAGCAAAGAAGGAGACAGAAGAGAAGCCGGGCTGCGCGAGCAAGTGGATTAAGAGGAGCATGCTGCGATTTTCACGCAAGGCACAAGTGATACGTGAAAATCACAGCTCGTGTGCACAGCCCCATAGAAATGAATGGGTCGGGATTCAGTGCGGGTGCAATGCGTTCAACTCACGCATCACATCCATGCGGAATACTCACCCGTGTGAAAGGGGCCTTACAGACATGACAAAGAAGGGGACTGATTTTTTTTAAATGGTCTGAATCTGCTAAACTGGCTTTTCCCTCTGCACCCATACTGGTCCAGCCTGATGTTTCTCAACCTTTTATTGTGGAGGTTGATGCATCGGAGGTGGAGGCTGTACTGTCCCAAGATCCGTCTCCAAGTAAATGGCATCCTTGTGCTTTCTTTTCTAAGAAATTGTTGGCAGCCGAGAAGAATTATGATATAGGCAACAGGGAACCTTTAGCTATTAAATTAGCGTTTGAGGAATGGCGTCACTTTTTGGAGGGGGCAGCTCATCCCGTCATGGTGATTACGGATCATAAAAACTTGTTATACCTTAAATCTGCTAAAAGTCTTACCCCTAGACAAGCTATGTGGTCTTTGTTTTTTACCAGGCTTAATTTTGTTATCACCTATCTTCTGGGGCTAAAAAATACCAAAGCTGATGCAGTATCCAGAAGTTTTCCTGGAGGGAGTGATGTTGATGATCCGGTGCCGATTTTACAAAAGGTGGTTGTTGGGGTGGTTGTCTCTGCGTTACACTCAGACCTGGAGGGGATGGTGTTGGAGGCTCCAGGGAACGCCCCGGTCTCCTGTCCCCCAGGAAAGTTGTTTGTGCCCTTGAATTTAAGCCTTGAAATATTAAAAGAACATCATAATTCTGCACTCACTGAGCACCCAGGTAGTAGGCCAAGCTCAAAGATATTGTCTCAACATTTTTGGTGGCCAAGGTTGTACCAGGATGTAGTTGATTTTGTTTCTCCCTGTACAACCTGTGCACTCGCTAAAGTCACTTATTGTCAGGATTCGAACTCGTGACTGGCCATGTCCCAGGTGGTAGCTCTAGCCACTAGACTACCAACCCTTCTGGACTTTTCCTTCTACTGAACTCTTTGATCTACCTTGTTCCAGCCTTGCCTTGTTAATCTCTGTGATTCCTTGCACCTGCTACTTCCTCTTTATAGCCCAGCCTCTTGCACCTGACCCCTGCTGGTATTGTTCTTCTGAACTTGATCCTGCTGTATCTACCGCTGTTCCTCTGTTGCTACTACTACCAACTCAACTGCTCCCAACCTCGGAATAGTCCCCGACTACTCTCTTGCTTGATCCTCTACTACCGTCTACCTTTCTGCTGTCAACCTGGACGCCTCCACCCCGCCTCTCTCCTTGCAGTCTCCCGCTACTGGACTCCACCCGGTACACTGCCCGGTGCCCTCCCACGCAGGTGAGCTAGCACCAGTAACAGAATAACCAGCCCTAAAATGGAGTCCACGATGGCCACCGTGCGCAAACAAGTCTCCGAACTTCAGGAGTTTGTCGCCACTGCCCAAAAGGAAATTGCTCAACTTCAAGGCGCAATCCAGAGCCAACAGAGGGAAATTATCGACTTGCAGCGTCAACTACTGGACGTACGCGGCGTGGTCACAGACACCCGCATGCCTCTCCTGTCAAAGTTTAACGGCGATCGGCGCCAATTTCAGGGGTTCCTCAACCAGTGCCGTATCTACTTTCAGATGCAGCCGGGCTCCTTTTCCTCGGACAGAAAGAAGGTCCTGTTTATCATCAACCTTCTAACTGACGAGGCCCTGGCATGGGCATCCCCATATGTGGAATCCCACAGTCCCTTATTGAATAACCTAGACAATTTCACCGCAGCCATGAGCCAAGTCTTCGACGACCCTAACTGCTGCGCGACTGCCGAGGCTAGGCTGCACAGTCTACGGCAGGGAAGATGCTCTGTAGCCGAGTATACCTCCGAGTTCCGCCGCTGGGTCACGGACACCACCTGGAACCCAGCTGCCCAGAAAAGTCAATTTCGCCGCGGACTCTCCGAACTTATAAAGGATAAGCTCGCCAGGGTAGACGCCCCAGACAATCTGGATGATTTCGTCCAACTGTGCATCCGTATTGACCGGAGACTCACGGAAAGAAGGAGAGAAAGACTCTGGTCCTTAGATAACAGGCCCGCGTACCCTTTCACTCCAACGACTCAGCCGGCTCACCAACCCCCCAAGGAGCCGATGCAGGTCGACGCACTGCGCAAGACTTTATCGGCTGCTGAAAAGGAGAGACAACTGGCCGCAGGCCTCTGCCTTTACTGTGGCGAGCCAGGGCACTTCGCTATTAGGTGCCCCAATAAGACTCGCCGAACCATCGCTGTCACTAAATTACGGGAATTACAACAGGCCACAATCTCACCCTTGGCCTCTGAAACCATGGACACTACAGGTACCGGGTCCCACTTCATTGTATCCATCCTTATCACCATTGGGGAATGACAGCTTCCCTGCTCTGCAATGCTCGGGGGCCGGCGGAAATTTCATGGACTTGACCTTCGCCCATGAGAACAACATACCACTGGTAACCAGGGCAGCCCCCATCGATCTGAAAACCGTCGATGGGACCCTGCTCTCTTCTGGGCCGGTTACGCACCAGACTGCTGACCTTCAACTCCTCGTCAAACCCGATCATCAGGAGACCATTCATAGAAACATAGAAACATAGAATGTGTCGGCAGATAAGAACCATTTGGCCCATCTAGTCTGCCCAATATACTGAATACTATGGATAGCCCCCGGCCCTATCTTATATGAAGGATGGCCTTATGCCTATCCCATGCATGCTTAAACTCCTTCACTGTATTTGCAGCTACCACTTCTGCAGGAAGGCTATTCCATGCATCCACTACTCTCTCAGTAAAGTAATACTTCCTGATATTACTTTTAAACCTTTGCCCCTCTAATTTAAAACTATGTCCTCTTGTAGCAGTTTTTCTTCTTTTAAATATTCTCTCCTCTTTTAGCTTGTTGATTCCCTTTATGTATTTAAAAGTTTCTATCATATCCCCTCTGTCTCGTCTTTCTTCCAAGCTATACATGTTAAGGTCCTTTAATCTTTCCTGGTAAGTTTTATCCTGCAATCCATGTACCAGTTTAGTAGCTCTTCTCTGAACTCTCTTCAAAGTATCAATATCCTTCTGGAGATATGGTCTCCAGTACTGAGCACAATACTCCAAATGAGGTCTCACTAGTGCTCTGTAGAGCGGCATGAGCACTTCCCTCTTTCTACTGGTAATTCCTCTCCCTATACACCCAAGAATTCTGCTAGCATTTCCTGCTGCTCTATTACATTGTCTGCCTACCTTTAAGTCTTCTGAAATAATGATCCCTAAATCCCTTTCCTCAGATACTGAGGTTAGGACTGTATCACAGATTTTATATTCTGCTCTTGGGTTTTTACGCCCCAGGTGCATTATCTTGCACTTATCAACATCTAATTTTAGTTGCCAGATTTTTGACCATTCCTCTAGTTTTCCTAAATCCTTTTCCATTTGGTGTGTCCCTCCAGGAACATCAACCCTGTTACAAATCTTTGTGTCATCAGCAAAAAAGACACACCTTACTATCGAGGCCTTCTGCAATTTCGCTGATAAAGATATTAAACAATATGGGTCCCAGAACAGATCCCTGAGGTACCCCACTGGTAACAAGACCTTGGTCTGAATATATTCCATTGACTACAACCCTCTGTTGCCTGTCCCTCAGCCACTGCCTAATCCATTCAACAATATGGGAGTCCACGCACAAAGACTGCAATTTATTGATAAGCCTTCTATGTGGGACAGTATCAAAAGCCTTACTAAAGTCTAGATAAGCGATGTCTACTGCACCTCCTCCATCTATTATTTTAGTCACCCAATCAAAAAAATCAATAAGATTAGTTTGCAAAAGTAACAAAATAGGGAGGCTCAACACTCAGATGAACGGATAGCGGTGGGTTCACTGCCTAATGGGTCACTCACCCACTTGAGAATGAAAATATATAGGTAAAGAAAAGCAGGCACACCACCTTCTGGAACAATAGTGGAACACTTGGAAAATTTATTCAATAATGAAATATCACAGTTAAAAAGGCCAATATATATAAAACACTCAATGCAATAAAACAATAAATAAAATACATAAATAATTGTCCCAATTTGAGACCGCACTCTGAATAATGTCAGACTGTTGTATGGTCTCCTGAGATAATGTCTCCTGAAATAAACTCTGGCAAAGGTAAAGATAGATGTGATCCACCTGTTAATGGTTGCCAAATAGAATCGTCTCCATGAGACTCTTACCACTCAGTAGTACCGATGGTGTTGATAAATGGTCTACTTGCACGGAGCGGTGAAGAAATGTGGTCACCAGGGCGCTGGACTCTGGACGCTGAATGCTGAGTCGGTAACAAGCGTGCAGCTTGGAGGACGTGCTCAAGGTAAGTAATCACGTACCGGTGAGAGATGCGGTCACCAAAGCGCTGGACGCTAGACGCTGGATACTCAGCTTAGAAAACGTACGTTTGGTCAGGTGATCCGGTGAGAGATGAGGTCACCAAAGCGCTGAACGCTAGACGCTGGATACTCAGCTTAGAGGACGTACGTTTGGTCAGGTGATCCTATGTGGATGAATCAGATGATCAGGTCAGCTGGTGCAAACGCCCAATCACGTGCTGCACAGGTCCTTATACCGTAGTGATACTTTGGCATAGCATGGGTCCAGGTCCTATACCGCAACAAATGGTTATGTTGGCAGATAGCTTTTTCAAAGAATAATTTTCTTTGTCCACGAAATCTTTTGTACTTGGGGTCCGGACCAGTACTAGGTGTGGAAGTTTGCGTAGTCCGCTAGACGCGTTTCGAGGCTACCTGCCTCTTCCTCAGTAGCAAGATTAGTTTGACATGATCTCCCTGAAGTAAACCCATGCTGTTTTTCATCTTTCAATCCATGGGATTTTAGATGTTCCACAATCCTCTCCTTAAGTATGGTTTCCATTAATTTGCCCACTATTGATGTCAGGCTTACTGGCCTATAGTTGCCCGATTCCTCCCTACTACCTGTCTTGTGAATGGGCACAACATTTGCTAATTTCCAATCTTCTGGGACGACTCCTGTTGCCAGTGATTGGTTAAATAAATCTGTTAATGGTTTTGCTAGTTCACCGCTGAGCTCTTTTAATAGCTTTGGGTGTATCCCATCAGGCCCCTGTGACTTATTTGTATTAATTTTAGACAGCTGACTTAGAACCTCTTCCACTGTAAAGACACATGCATCAAAAGATTCATTAGTCTTCTTTCCTAACTGAGGTCCTTTTCCTTCATTTTCCTTTGTAAAAACTGAACAGAAGTATTCATTGAGGCAGACAGCTAGTTCTTTATCTTCTTCCATATACCTTCCTTCTTTTGTTTTTAATTTGGTAATTCCTTGTTTTAGTTTCCTTTTTTCATTTATGTATCTGAAGAATGCCTTATCGCCTTTTTTCCCTGACTGAGCTAATTTCTCTTCTGCCTGTGCTTTAGAAGCTCTTATAACTTGTTTGGCCTCTCTCTGCCTAATCTTATAAATTTGCCTGACATCCTCGTTTTTTTTATTTTTTATAATTCCTAAATGCTATATTTTTGTTTTTAATGATTTTGGCCACTTCTGCTGAGTACCACAGTGGTCTCTTCCTTTTTTTGCTTTTACTGACAAGCCTAATGCAATTTTCTGTTGCCTTCAATAGTGCCATTTTTAAGTAGTCCCATTTCTCCTGGACTCCAATGAAACTGTTCCAATCTGATAGGGACTCGTATACCACTAATCTAATTTTACAAAAGTCAGTTTTTCTAAAATCTAAAACTTTTGTTTTTGTGTGGTGTGAGTCAGTCACTGTACTTATAGTAAACCACACTGACTGGTGATCCCTAGATCCCAAGCTTTCCCCTACAATAATATCATATACCAAATTCCCATTTGTGAATACTAAATCTAAAATGGCCTCCTTCCGGGTTGGCTCCTCAACTACTTGCTGTAGAGATAATCCCAGTAGGGAATTTAGAATATCTGTACTCCTGGCAGAACTAGCTATTTTGGTTTTCCAGTTTACATCTGGAAGATTGAAGTCTCCCATAATGATAACTTCCCCTTCAATGTCATTTTAGCTATTTCCTCAACTAGTAGATCATCTAATTCTTTGACTTGGCTAGGTGGTCTATATATCACACCTACACGAGTTACCTTATGATTATCAAGCTGCAAGGTAACCCAAACTGACTCTAAATTGTTCTCGCTAACTTGTATCAAATTAGATTTTATGCTATCTTTCACATACAGGGCCACCCCTCCCAACTTCTTGCCTTCTCTGTCTTTCCTGTATAGAGAGAACCCTGGTATTGATATATCCCAGTCATTACTCCCCTTGAACCACGTCTCAGTAACAGCCACTACATCTATATTCTCAGATGCCATTATAGCCTCAAGTTCATTGATCTTATTCCCTAAACTGCGAGCATTTGTAGACAAAAATCTGAGCTTGTAATTTCTTAACCTTTGTGCTACTGGCATCTTCTGGCATTGTTCCGGGGGGCAGTTGGACTGCTGGATTATCACTCTTTTGCCCCCCTTTCCTAGTTTAAATGCTCCTTAGCAAATACTTGGAACTGTTCACCGAGAACATTCGTTCCCTTGAGAGAAAGATGCAAACCATTTTTCTTGTACAGTTCTTTTCCATTCCAACAAGAGCTAACATGAGACACAAAGCCAAACCCTTGGTTCAGACACCATTCACCAAGCCATACATTGAATTCATTAATGCGCATCTTTCTGTCATGCTGAAGGTTATGCACAGGCACAACTGCAGAGAATTAAACAGTTGATGCAACCTTCCGTATATCCTTTCCAAGTGTGTGAAAAGCTTCTTTCACCTTTGAAACCTCATTGCAAGCCAGATCGTTTGTCCCAAGATGGACAATAACATCCACTTCCCTTTCCTGATTTGCTTGCCTAACAATATTAAGGATCCGTCATCTATCCCTGCTAGCGGTAGCACTAGGGAGACATCTCACAGCACCATTCTCCTCAAACTTCACACCTCTTATGATGGAATCGCCCACCAACAGCTGCTTACTATCAATCCTCACCTTCTCCTTTTTGTCTTTGGCTGCAGTCTTACATACTTTAGGCATGGGAGATGATTGTTTCTCACTCACTGTGCTTGAGCCATCCTCCATGTTGCTCTTGCACTCTGAAAGTGCTGCAAATGAATTATGGAGAGCCACAGACTGTGGGACATGTCTTCTATTCACAACTCTCAGTCTACCAGAACCTACAGTAACCCATCTTCCATTTCCAAGGGGACTCTGTGGCAGTGGCATTGCAATGTTCTCAGCCTGAGTTTGTTTAATGGTTAATTTACAAATCTCATATTTCAAAAAGGTATTTCCTGCTCCATTGTGGAGAGCTATCTACAGATCAGACAGTATCCAAACCTCTGAAGAGTGGAACCTGAAATAAAAGCACAACAAGTCATGCACAGAACCAGGTCTGCCATTGTAAAGAGGGGAAAGATTTTAAACAAACAACTCTTACTTGTTTAGATTGTATCCACCTCCAGATTACCTCCTGAGTATCTCCTGAATATCTCCAGTGCACTTGTAGATCAGCACTTGAAATAGCAGCCTCTTTTGAAACACAGTGTCTGAGTATCCACCAGAAACACCACTGAAGTTCTGCTCTTTTGAAACACAGTGTCTGAGTATCCACCAGAAACACCACTGAAGTTCTGCTCTTTTGAAACACAGTGTCTGAGTATCCACCAGAAACACCACTGAAGTTCTGCTACAGTGAAAAAACTCTGAGTTAGACTAAGTTAGTCTACTGTCTATCTCCAATGCACTTGTAGATCAGCACTTGAAATAGCAGCCTTGAAAAAGCTTCTTCTTCTTCGTGGAGAAAAAAGACTCTTCTCTACACCCTTGCATAGATTATCGAAAGCTCAACAACGTTTCTGTGAAGAACCGGTACCCTCTCCCCCTGATTTCTGAACTCCTCGAGAGACTTCGGGCAGCAAAAGTCTTCACTAAGCTCTATCTCCGAGGAGCCTACAACCTGGTCCGAATTCGCCCGGGGGACGATTGGAAAACCGCCTTCCGGACCCGCTACGGTCACTTCGAGTATCTGGTCATGCCTTTCGGCCTCTGCAATGCCCCTGCTACCTTCCAACATTTTATCAACGACATCCTCAGGGACATACTTGACCAATTTGTGGTAGCATATCTGGACGATATTTTGATTTTCTCAGAAGACCTTGAACAACATCGTGGGCATGTCCGCAGGGTGCTACAGAAACTCTGTGAACAGTCTCTCTATATTAAAATGGAGAAGTGTGAATTTGAACAGACTTCCCGCTTGGGTTCAATCTCCATGGACTTTATTGTGGACCTTCCTCCCTCCAAGGGCATGAACACCGTCCTGGTCGTTGTCGACCGTCTCACCAAAATGGCCCACTTCATCCCCTGCAAGGGCCTACCCACCGCCAAACAGACGTCCGATCTCGTACTCCGAGAGGTTTTTAGGCTACATGGGGCCCCGGACGATGTGGTTTCGGATTGGGGAGTACAGTTCACTTCCAGGTTCTGGAGAGACTTCTGTCAAGCCCTTGGGATCAAGGTGAACCTGTCTTCTGCGTTCCACCCCCAATCCAATGGGCAGACCGAGAGAACGAATCAAATCCTCGAGCAGTATTTGTGCTGTTTCGTCACCCATCTGCAAGACGACTGGCTGGACCACCTCTCTACGGCCGAGTTCGCCTATAACAATGCGGAGCACAGTTCTACCCAATACAGCCCGTTCTACGCTAACACCGGCCTACACCCAACCTTCATCCCTCACTTGCCCATTTCCACCACAGTCCCAGCCATTGCCGAACGTCTTGCAAGTCTACAACAGGCACAGGAAAATATTCGGGACAATCTACATCGAGCCCAGAGCCTCTTCAAGCAGGCAGCGGATAAACGCCGCAAACCTGCTCCGGAATGCCAGGTAGGAGACAAGGTGTGGCTCTCCACCAGAAACCTAAGCCCAAAGGTTCCCTCCCGGAAGTTGGGCCAAAAATACATGGGTCCTTTCCGGATCACGGCTCGAATCAACGAAGTCGCCTTCCGACTCCATCCGGTTTTCCACTACTCTCTCCTGAAACCACATGTTGAGAACACCTTCCCAGGCCGCCACCCCCTCCTCCTCCTCCGGTAAGAGTACAAGACCAGGAGGAATACACTGGGACCAGGATCCTTGACTCCAGACTCCACCGTGGAAGGCTGCAGTATTTAGTTGGGTGGAAGGGCTATTCCCCCGAGGATAACTCCTGGGAGCCGGAGGGAAATGTCCATGCCCCCAGACTGGTAAAAGCTTTCCACCAGAGACATCCCGATAAACCGTCATCTGCGGTGCCCGGAGGTCACCTTGGAGGGGGGGGGAGTACTGTCGGGATTCGACCCCGTGACCGGCCATGTCCCAGGCAGTAGCTCTAGCCACTAGACTACCAACCCTTCTGGACTTTTCCTTCTACTGAACTCTTTGATCTACCTTGTTCCAGCCTTGCCTTGTTAATCTCTGTGATTCCTTGCACCTGCTACTTCCTCTTTATAGCCCAGCCTCTTGCACCTGACCCCCGCTGGTTATTGTTCTTCTGAACTTGATCCTGCTGTATCTACCGCTGTTCCTCTGTTGCTACTACTACCAACTTGACTGATGGGTCTCCAAATTGGGCAGATGGCCTGTGCTTGCCCTTTACGCCTTCGAGGTGCTGGCCTGCACTGCATCAAACGTATTGGCAGGGGGTGAGATCATGGACAGGCACATCCGCCTGTCCACAGTCAATGTGGATAAGCTCACGTTCATTAAAATGAACCAGGCATGGATCCCACAGGACTTGTCCGTACCTTGGGCTGAGTAGACTAGTATACTGGCCGTATTATATGAAAAAATATATAAAAATGAAAGAAAAAAAATGCAAAACAAAACACAAAAACAGTGTTTTCTACCTCCTCCGCCTCTTCCACCTACACTGCCACATCCACCGCCTCCTCAACCTCATACTCCACTTGCACCTCTTCCTCCTGGTTTAAGATTATTATTATTTTTTTCTATTCTATGTTATTTTAAGTCATTCCCCTTTCCACATTTGTTTGCATGGCAATTGGCCTGCTCTTACCTCCATTTTGCATTCTTTTTCAGCCCTCTAGCCCCTGCTATGACTATTTTACAGCTATTTTACAGCACCAAAGTTTGGGTCCCCATTGACTTCTCTGGGGTCGGGGTCAAGTTAGAGTCCCCGAACCGAACTTTGAACCAAAGTTCGGCTGAAGCTGTTGAACCCAAACAACCATGGGTCCGCTCATCCCTAAAAATATCCTTTTACTGTACGGGGAGAATCTCCTGTTGAATGCGAGCAGCTTTCTGCACTCAAATTGCTGCTTTGCTTGGAGAAAACAATATTGTACTGTTTCTCCTGTTTCGGGAAATGGGGGTTACATTAGTCTTTTGAAATTATATTACTACATTTCCCATAAAGATGTTGTCAAGGTAATGCACAATCATTGAATTCCACAATGGGGTGTTCCATAGATAAACTAATGTCAGGGCAGAAGGAGGTAGAGAAGAATAGAGAGGTTTAGGGGTTAATAATGGTTGAGTGGTAGAGGGTGTGGGACGCAAATTGTGTTAATCAGAGGTAAAAGTCAAAAGTGAAACCCTTTTTGGAACTACATCTATCTATATACCTCAAGTAATGAGATGCATTTTTTCTCCTCAGGTGACTGATTTTGAAGTATTTTAAGCTCAGCTAAAAACAGAAATAAGACTGCAAAGCGAAACACACTGACGCTTCCCCCGTGAAGAAATGGTTTTGTACAGCCAGATAATACAGATGTATCACTGTGGTGGACTTTCGGCTCTGGAAGCAGTGTTGAAATTAAACGTAAGTAAAACATGAAATGTTAGTTTTTTATGTTCTGTATCTGCTGTTGTGATTCTTTTTTGTCTCCTTATGTAGTTTCTTCTTGTCCATATTTGTTGAATATGATTGACTACATTGTCAGATTATAGCTAATTGCAACAGCCACCAGTTGTTGGCAAAGTTTTAATTCTCTTAAAATTTCCCAAAAAGTTGTTACCAAGATTTTTTTTTTAAAAAAAGGACCCTACAGTAAATTACAATTTTTGAAGTACAATGTAGTTATTCTGTCATTTAACTTTTAACAAAGTAAATTTATATTTGAGTAGATGCTGTAGGTATTAGCTTATAATTGTAAAGAAAAAGCAGTAAGATATTATACTAATCAAAGCAAGAAAGGTACACGATGTAAGCTGCTTACAAAAGGACATGAAACCTCACCCACACCAGTACAGGTTTTTGTACGGTGAGCATAGGGGAAGTATCTACTGTGGTACACTTTTGGCAAAAAAACTACTGTAGAGATCAAACGTAAGTACACTGTTAGAACTGTTTCTTCGCTTTTCTCCTTGATTAGTATACATATTAGTGTTTATATGTTTTTTCTTAAAAAAATTTTCTCTGTTCTTATGTGTAAAATGTGATTATTTTATCAGGCCTTGAATTAATCTAGGTAAATTGTCTTAAAATTAAAAATGGTATACCAAGAAAAGCACAAAAAATTGCTGCTGTCAACTATAGATAACATTAACACATATGACCTTGCCTGCAGCAGAATAGGTTTTTGTATATCTTTCAATTTTTGCTTTTTTCTTACATTCATTCTTTAGGGTATAACTTTAACATTAAAAATTATTTAAAAAAAAAATACTATAGAAAGCATTCGAGTTACATGATATAAGCTACTTACAATCAGACACAAAACTTCACCCACATCTTTTTTTTCTTGTTTGGTATGAATTTTTGCTTTTTTAATGTCTTGTTTTTGTAGAATATTTTTGCTTGTGTAAAATGTGAATATTTTACCAGACCATAGAAATGCTTCTTAGCTTTTTTTTCCCCCTTGATTCTATTTTCATGTGTAAAATGTATTGATTATTTTACCAGGCCTTGAGTGAATCTAGGTAATTTGTCTTTGAAATTTGAAATTCGTATAACCAGAAAAATAACAAAAAAGTACAAGACCTTGCCTGTAGCAGAATAAATTTTTGTATATCTTTTTTTTATTTTTGCTTTTATTACATTCATTCGTTAAGGTTTAATTTTAACATTAAAAATAATTTAAAAAAATACTATAGCAAGCAAAAAAGTTACATAATATAAGCTACTTACAATCAGACATGAAAATTCACCCACATCACTATAGGTTTTTGTACAATGAGCATAGGGGAAGTATCTACTGTGGTTCACTTTTGGCAAAAAAACGACTGTAGAGATTAAACGTAAGTATGCTGTTAGAAATGTTTCCATGAAGTTTTTTTTAATGTATTTTGTATTTGTAAAACCTTTTATTTCATATCTGTAAAATGTGAATATTTTACTAGACCTTGAGTAAATCTGAGTAATTGGTCTTAAAATTAAAATTCTTACATACAAAAAAAAATTGCTGCCACTACCTGTAGATAACATTTAAGGCATAAGACCTTGCCTGCAGCACAATAGGTTTTTGTATATCTTTTTACATTTTTGGTTTTATTACATTCATTCATTAGGGTTTAATTTTAACATTACAAATTGTAAGAGAACACACTACATTTAGAAAAAAGTTATATGATGTAAGCTACTTATAATCAGACCTGAAACTTCCCTCACATCACTGTAGATTTTTGTAAGATGAGTCTAGAGGCAATCTCTACAGTGGTACACTTTTGGCAAGAAAACTACTGTAGAGATTAAACGTAAGTACACTTTTAGACATGTTTGTATGGGTAATATTAAGGCATACAACTTTTTTCCACAGCAAAATATGGTTTTCTATATAATTTGTTTTTAGATTTTTTTTGTATTTTTGCTTCATTTGAGTTATTTAGAAAACACTACATCAAATTGGTCATAAAAATTCTAAATAAGTAATTACTGTAAATTGTAAGTTATTGTACAATGAGTAGAGAAGAAGTAGTGTAGTTCGCTTTTTTCAGAAAATAAATTTGCAATTAAAACGTAAGCTGAAAAAAGGACCAGGTACAAAAACACTTCATAAGGACCAGGTTAAAAAAAAAACACTTCAAAAACAGTACAATCTGATCATTATACTTAGTGTAGTATAAGTTTTTGAACAATGTTACCACTTTTTTTTTTTTTTTATATAATTAACTACATTTTCTTCAAAATGACACATAATCCAATTATTAGGGTTTATGCCACGTAAGTAGCATTTCGC